>NW_009661371.1:6459118-6485309 GCF_000708025.1 Charadrius vociferus
TCCCCCCCGGGTCACCGCTCACCCGCGCAAACGCCTCCGCTGGGGCAGAGTGGGGAACAACCGAGGGTGGTAAACAGGAGGAACTGCTGCCCCACACACGTTTCAGACTACTGGCAGAGCTGCGGGGCAAACGCTGTAGCGGGCGTTAAGGTGCCCGCACGAAGCGGTAGCTGGAGAGGATGCTGCGGGGCTCCAAGCACTGACACTTCTTTCGGAGTTGGATGCAGCGCAAAGCCACCCCACTCTGCCCGCCAGTAACACCGAGGTAGTGGCATTTACCCACTTCAAAGGGGGACTGTAATTCTTAATCATTGTCAGCAAAAGACTTTGAGCTCCTTGGATGAAAGGCTATACAAGTGCAAAAGCATTAATGCTTTATAGCTGATGAGGGCATATACATTCAAATACTAAGTGACTGCAGAAGCACACAGGTAGCATATGCAAATAGGGTAGGCATCAAAAGGAAACCAAGGCGCTCTTGCAATTTAAGGATGAATAAAACATGCAGCCAGTAGTTTTGCATCTTCTAAACTCATTATATATTAAAATAATGTTGTAGCCCCAGGCGTGACGGCATCATAAATAAATGATGGCAGAACCTGCACTCTGGACCCCAGATGTTTCAATTTACTAAGTGGTTAACGGTGAAATGGAGACCAAAGTCAACCTTTTAGCAACCCTATACCAAGAATCTTGTCAATGCATAAACTGCCTGGGTGAAAAGGGCCTACACCACTCCCAAAACAGCCTTGCAAAAAGGTGCCATTCCACTCTACAGTGCTGGCCTATAAAGCCGTGGAATGTGCATACGGGATGGTAAACTGGCAACTTTGTGAGGTTGAAAAAAGATTACCATATCTTAAATTTAATCTCGGGTGGGCTGCATACTGAGTGGCAGAATTGAGCTTCAAGTAGAAAGAGGGACATGCCAGAAGGATGCTTTGCTGTTGAATGCCATGTCTCCTCACTGCATTCATCTCAACAAGAGACAGCTTAAATGAGATGCCCTCATCAGTTTAAGCATAAACCTAAAAAGATAAGCAATCAGATCAATTCACTCCGCATGCAGAGACTGAATGACAGGGACAGTGGAATTTAGGTCCAGCAACTTCTTGAATCCTTCTGAATGGTTTGCTTCAGTTCCTAAGAAAAGTAAATTTAACCCTGCTTCCTTCGCCCTCCAGCATCCGTAATCTGGAATTGTCTGTGCAGAAAACAATTACATTTTCTCTAACGTGCTCTGAAACAGTATATAATGCATTTTGCTTGAGACTGCAGTAGCTGCACAATATGTGTGCATTTACACTACAGAATATCAAGATAAAAGCTATTTTCAGTGTTATCTCCTATGTGGGGAGCTGATTTCTTGCGACTAAAGTCAATAACAAAACAAAACACTGTACTTATTAATTCATAATATATCTTGTAGATGTTTAGCTAAAGATAATTCTGCTTTATAAAGCTGTTTGGAAATCCACAAAGCTTGACTGGGGAGAAAGGTGTGACAGGCACCTGAGCCAACTCTGTTAACTCCAGTCATCATTGTGGGTGCTCAGCTCCTTTATCTTAAGTAGGATTTACCACCTACGTTTACATTCCCTTCCAATTTTAGTCCTAATTCAGCAAATATTTACATGCCTGGGTAACTCGACTCACTGGAGTAATCTTATTGATCTCAATGGAGTTGTACATATGGATAAAGCTATTTGCAGATGCAAACAGGATGGACCCTTAAGCCTGAATTTCAACAGGTGGTTGGAAACTGGGATGAATGCAGCAGCCTCTCTTTTGGGTAACAACATTTGAAATGATGAGGGGATTGAACTTGATTTTTTGTCAGTTATGTAGGCAAAGCATGGGATTAAAAAAAGTGGAAAACTCCCTTATATTAAGAGGTCTTCTTGCTTCTGGTGTTTTGATTGTTTTTTCTTAACCTTTTTAGCTGACATTTCCAATCGAGGAATTTCAACCATCTATTTCATAATTAATATATTCAATTTTGTATGAGACGGTTTCCTAAGTCTTTCATTAATGGTTGTTTCTCTCCTTTTTCCCCCAGCAATTTCATAATAGGCTTTTCAGTCTTTTAAAAACAATTAAACCAATGGAGAAGTTAGTCAGATGTCCAGATCGACAACAGCTGACCTGACAGAGCCACCACAGCCCCATCTTCAGCAGTCTTCTCTGCCACATTCTGCAAGACCAAAGGCCCCTGGCTCACACCCTTGGGGGGGGTGTAAAAGTGAAGGGTGGTGATGGGAGCATGTACATGAAGCTCATCTGACTGAACCATTCCATATAAATTCTTTGGCTCCCATAACAGCCAGTGAAAGTTAAAGACCAAATCAAATATCAGGTGTCTGAGATGGATTTGCAGTGGCATGAGGAAGGATTGTCTATTCAGACTGTAGAATCTGTACTATTCAGACTGAGAGAAGTTGGCCGTGCTGTTAACTACTCAATCCAGGCCGTGTGCAGGGCAGTATTTAGGGTAAAATAATGTCAGACTCCAGCACAGAACTGTGAAGTCCTTTTTTTTTTTTTTTTTTTTTTTTTTGTTTTGTTTATACTTTTATATATTCATAATATATACATATATGTTTTAACACCTAACATTACATCTTAATGGAATTATCTTAATAATAATGTAGAATGTATTACTGCAATAGTACCAAAGTCAGCACCACACCAGTGGTCCTGCTGGCTTCATGTATAGTAAGCATAGTAAGAGTTTACAACATAAGAAAGCAAAGAGAGTATTATCCCTCATTCTATAGATAGAGAATTGAAGCACACGGAGATAAGAGATTAGCCAAGGGTCATGCAAAACTGATAACTCAGATCTCTCAAGTCAGGCCTTAAGGTCAAGCCCATCCTCCCACCTAATGAGCTGTTACTGCAAAGCCTGTCATTTGTTTTCTTAAACTGCGCTGCCAAACCAGACGGCTAAAACATACTTGAAAATTCAGTACTATGCAACTGTTTGCTTAATACTAGTTTTCCTAAAATACCCGCTACAGTATTATAAATAGAGCATAAAAATAGACCATTGAAACCTTTGTTTGGTCAGCCCCACTGCTACGTAGTACTCTATTCCTGTAATTAAAATGAATGGGATATTTGGAACACAGCACTACAATGAATGAGAACTTCAAACAGAAAACAGGCTGTTCTTTTCAGTGCTGGAGGTAAAGAATACATGGAGTTTTTTATTTTATGCTTTGTTTTTAAAAAATATATGTTTCACATCTTTTTATATCAGCAGAAATTACAAACCTACGTATAAAGGAAAACATGTTAGCCCTTTCATTAGCAGAACTAAACCAAACCTGAAAATAAGTCATACCCAGATTTTTAAATCATGGCACTAGTCTTGAAATGTCAACACTTTTTTGTAAATTGTATAAAGATGAGTGAAGACCAGCAGTGTCGTGATTTAAATGCAGTATTAGAATTTTGTCTTGCAAGACATAGTTTCTAATATGTTTCTAATAAGTGAAAGAACAGTAAGCAAGAAAACTGGATAGCTGAAACTTTCTAATCAGTGCCTATATGTAACTTGAAACCTTAATCAGATTCATACTGGCAGAGCTTAACAGGAGTTTCAAATTTCACTGTATAGAAAAAAATTTAAAAATTTTAACATCACATCCTATTCTGGAGTTTTGGAAAATCACCATAAAAAGATGGTCAACTTGTCTATGCCAACAAACAGCCCTGCAGGTAAACCTTTGGAGTTCTGAAAAGAATTTTTCCAAAATAAGAGGCATACTACCACTGATTTTATTTTTTAATTATTTATTTAACTTAGCTTTCATATGTACCCACGGCTATCTCTGATTAGAAGTACAGGTAAAGAGTATGTGAAAGCAAGAAAGGTGAAGAGTAACTATTTAACAGTTATGTCTTATAAATGAGTATGTAGATTTAGTGTGGCACTGGATATTTTATATAACCGTAATTATTCAATTAACTTTGATAAAATCCTAAGAAAAAGAGAATGTATCTACCAAAGAGCGATATATGCATACTCCTTTACAGATGTAAAAATAAATAAAACACCCAAGTACCAAAGTGTGCTAGGAAGCCCGTTGTCAGTCTACAAAATTATTGTAAATGCCTGTTCTTTTTAGACGTGCTGATACTACAAAATTTTCTTTGGAAAGGGCATTGATTGTGATCTTTGATAGATATGTTTATAAATTAGCTGGGTGATTGTATATTTTGTAAAAAGATAGCATGCCTTTCAAATAATGACGTCTCATTTTAAATAAAGTTTGTACACTTTTCAAAATTCATATTCTTCAGCTGTCAAAGGCAACGTACCTAAAGAAAATGGAGAATTTGTCTCATTTCCCTGTGGATTTATATGGAATCAGTGTCTAAGAATCTTTCTTACTCAGTTTCCGACACAAATAAATAATACTTATTCATGTCAATATTTTCCTCACTTTTTTTTCTATCTTTCTAAACCCACGAAATTCTGATAAAAGCCATGCAGAAAGAACTTAGCTTGAAACTACTGGTTGGTGCAATCACAGCATGCTCTAACGTGACATCATGATACCTTGACGGGATTACAGCAGGACCCAGATTATGCGTTGTCTTCATGCCTAGAATGAGCAAGATTTTCAATTACCTCAGTGTTAAATCTTGACATCTGAATGTTCTCACAGATTAAAGAAAACACCCTAATTTCAGGACAAAAAACGAGCTCAGAAGTAGTCTACAACATGGCAGAAGCTGAAACGTGCAGTAACTTCTCGCACTACACGTTGGATACTGTAAATAAATTTCTAAGTGCTAAATGTATTGCACGGTAAAATTAAGGAGCCGAGTGAAGCTACCGCAGCACAGCTCTACACTGACGTTTAACTTCAGTGGGAGCCGGGCTTCAAAGGACCTTGTTTGCAGCTGAGCTGGACTTGCCTTTGACTTTGTTGAAATTACCCATTTTCATGTGATTTGTGCAACATAAACTTCATCTGGTAAAAACAGTTTTGCATGATAATGGTGTGATTACATACACAGACATGAAGCATTTGGACCCAACGCTACAACAGCTGAATTGACTGAACTCTCCATGTGCATGTATGAGCGTATGTTTAAAGAGAGTTTGTACAAATACCAATTGCTGTGTATTGAAAGTCAGAATTGCTATTTGCATGGATGCAATCTGACAAAAGACTTAATCCAAGGGTAAACTCAGGCCTCAAAAAGCCAAAACGCAAGTTTCTGAAACTTAGAATTATCTCTTTGTCTCGTAGAGTTACATAGGAAAATTTTAAGTTTTATTTGAAAGCCGGTTTCAGTAAGTCTTTTAAATTATATCGGCTGTTTTAGAGTGAAATACAAAATGATGTAGCAGCAGGTCAACAGGAAATAGAGGTAAATGTAAGGCTGCGGTGAGAAACAGCAGATTAGCGTGTTCCCAAAGGATAATAAACAATTCACCTCTTCCCTTTCCAGTATGGAAGAAAGGAAATTATAGAAGAATAAAGGCTGGAAATATTTCCCTTACGCCACATACATATGCTATAAATATCTCAGTATCTGTAAACACAAAGCCAAATTTTGCTAAGGGTCACATAAGATTTATATCAACATCAATCAGGAGAAGCATTAGTATGGTAAATAAGTTCCAAACGTTTGCCTATCATCAGACCAGCACAATTAGCATACTGATCTCTCACTACTGCCCATGGCTTTTATCTTTCTTGCCGGTGATCGGTGATCGAGCTACAAAATATTTGTGCAAAGTGGGTAAAGCTCCAACAGCACAAACAGCACAACCCATGTCTTTCATTAGCAATAACGCCTAAAAGCCTCACTCACTCCAGCACTGAGGATGCTTTTTCACATCCCTCCAGTTACCTCAGGGTTAGACTGTTGTCTGTTCAAGTGCCTTCAGTCCTTGATAATTTCTTTTTTAGATTAAGAATGACCTTCCGTGGGGTAAGCCTGCTTTATGGCATATTCGTGTAGAACCTTAAAGCATAAAAATCCCATTAAAATCTTTTGCAATCAGTGATTTCCTTTCTAAGGTGAAATACTGAAGTGTTTATATAGAATTGGTACTCAGAAAGAGAAAACGCAAGTATTGACTGAGAGTTTTTCCCTTATATATGATCTGCATTTACATGAGATCATCACACTGTCTTTTCTTTAATGCGTACAAAATATTTAGTACATTTCAGCATTTCATCTAGAAATCACTAAAAAAACCCCACAGCATGAACATCTTTTTGGGCAACCCTGAATCTTTTATGCTTCTTAGGTGGTCTGAAATACTTGTTATCTCAAGCCTGAAAAACATACACATTGTTTTTCTGCAAAAACAAAAAGCAATTGGGGTACAAACTGTATAATAATAATGATTAAAAAAATAGAATACATTTTTTTTTTTAAATGTACAGTTGCAACATATATTAGGAAACAGTCCTTTTTCATTGTCTTCTTGCTGCCCTGCTTGTACTCCACTAGATCTTATACCAAGTTAAGACCATGGACCTGCAACTACTTATGCATTTCAGCAGCTCTTGTTACATAAAGAGCATCACTAATTTCTCCAGCCGTTCAGGTTCACACATATTCACCTACGCACAGGTTTGCCGCACCGTGCCCAAGAAAGGCTTGTGACAGTTTGCAGCAAACCACCACTTTGCAGTGGAGCACGTGGAAACCGTTGTGTTGACTTGGGAGATACTTCTTCCCAACCACCCACCCTTGTCCACAAACTTGTCCCTAATTACTGAGCGTGCAGCACACTACGGATTTTACTTTGGACAGTGAAGGTGCACCCTGTGATCAGATACTGATGTGGTGAGCTGCAGGGGCAGTTCCCCAGGCTACTCTTGGTCCAGGTGATGGACCAAGAGCTGCTCCAAAGGCGGTCAGATGGCATCAGCCACCACAACCGTCCACCGGCAGAGGGTAAAAGGTCAAGGGTAGGGTCAAGATAAGCAATAACCGGGACAACTGGAACTTGGCGCCTGATGTCAGAGTTGTGGGGTGCGGGCCGCAGCAGAGCGCTCTCTCCCCTGCCCACCAGCACCCGTTCGCCCTTTCGCGGCTCATTTCGAGCATCGTCCCGCGCACCGCACCTCCCCGCCCGGCCGTTTTGTTTTGTTTTGTTTTGTTTTGTTTTGTTTTGTTTTGTTTTGTTTTGTTTTGTTTTGTTTTGTTTTGTTTTGTAATCCACTCCAGCGCGTCCGCCCCCCAGCGGGGCGCAGGCGGCTGCTGCGCCGCCCGGTGCGAAGGTGGCGCGGCGGAGAGCGGGAGGCGGTAGCGCTGCGTGGCCGGAGGGTATAAAGCGCCGAGGGTGAGCAGCGAGGAGGGGTGGCTCCTGTTCGGAGCCTGTACCTGTGTGAAAAGCTTAAATATACCCACAAAACCAAATCAGGATACAGCGTGGGTATGACTGCATCAGAGGAAGCGTGGCCAGCAGGTCGAGGGAGGTGATTCTGCCCCTCTGCTCTGCTCTGGTGAGACCCCACCAGCTCTGCATCCAGCTCTGGGGTCCCCAACCTAGGAAAAACATGGAGCTGCTGGAGCGTGTCCAGAGGAGCGCCACGAGGATGATCCAAGGGCTGGCGCACCTCTCCTGTGAGGACAGGCTGAGAGAGTTGGGGCTGTTCAGCCTGGAGAAGAGAAGGCTCCAGGGCCACCTTATTGCAGCCTTCCAGTACCTAAAGGGGGCCTACAGGAAATATGGAGAGGGGCTTTTTACTAGGGCATGTAATGATAGGACGAGGGGGAATGACTTCAAACTGGAAGAAGGAAGATTTAGATCAGATATTGGGAAGAAATTTTTCCCCGTGAGGGTGATGAGGCACTGGAACAGGTTGCCCAGGGGAGTTGTGGATGCTCCATCCCTGAAAGTGTTCAAGGCCAGGTTGGATGGGACTCTGAGCAACCTGTTCTAGTGGGAGGTGTCCCTGCCCATGGCAGGGGGGGTTGGAACTGGATGATCTCTAAGGTCCCTTCCAACCTAAACCATTCTATGATTCCATAATAAAGATATGCTTGAGTTGTTAAATGAGTTCAGTGTTTACAAAGAGCTATGACTTGCAAAGGGCAGGAGATACACATGCTCCCACCTGGCAACCTGCACTTGGCCTGTTCCATGGAAAGCAAAGCTGCTGGTTAGTCCACATTTAACCTTAAGGACTCATGAAGGAAAGGAGGAGAGTATGAGCAATGCCCTCAAAATACAGCAAAGTTGTTCTGCTACACTATGCAGCTTATTCCTCTATGTTGGAGAGAAACAGGAGTAGCAGGGAAAGTCTGAAGCACGATGGAAAAATACAACCCAGGAAAGAGAATAAAATTAAACTTAAGCTCCAACATAAATACACAGCTATCCTTGCCACAGTAGTTTTTGGCTAGTTTGAAGCACCAATGCTGTGCTGTGAGCAACTTCAGCGTAACATAAAGTCTGCACAGGTTGCCCGTTGGAACAGTTTTCAACAGCTGTAAAGGAACTTAGAAATGATGGACATTTTTCCTTAGTTGCATTTATTGTGCATGAACTTCACAGTCACATTTTACTGCTTTTCATAGAAATTATATAAATTGATAGACACAATCACATCAAAACCCAAGTTCTAAAACCAAAAACATTTATATTTTTTCACAAGTATACTATAAAATCCTGGCTGCATTTTCAAGAAAAAAAAATGGTTAAGGAGACTAGTTTAGTGTTGGATAGCAGCAAAAACTCCAATATTTTTTTTTTTTCCTTTAAATGAGACAACCACCATGTTTGTTGCACAGTAAACAGTGTAGTTATTTCTAAAGTTGTGCCCTAGGACCAAAGTAGGATGGATTAATTTGTTTTTCTTAATATTCAACTACAAGACTACTCATGAGATCCTTCTTCCCAGTTTTGACTTGTGATTACCCTGTCTCCCTACAGAGGTATTGGCTTCTAAAATAATTCTTGGTCTACATTGGTAGACAAAGTAGTACCCAGAACAGAATTTGTTCTTTTACCAGCCTTCCAAATAAACCCACAAAGTAGAACCAAAAGTTCTTGTTTCTCCAACTTCTAGAAGACCGTTCTGTCTTCTGCTGCTTTTCACTTCCCCACATACACTATTTTAGCTTTTGAATCAAGATGCTGACGTTTTTTGAAGAGTCAAAGTAAAGAGCAAGGATGCCTGTAACAGATACATCTTTAACAGGATCTTTAAACCCCTTCAACACAATTTAGTTACCAGGTCAATGAAAAAGCTTACTCTAAAGTATTTTTGTATTAAGTTAGTTCAGTTGGCAGAGTAGGAATCTTGTTGTTTATTAGCTGACACAAACTCCAAGTAGCTGAAAAGTCATCAGCTCTGAAGATCCCTCTTAAGATGTTTTAAAGCCAGAATTCTGAACAACTGCTCAATTACTTATTGTGACGCTGTTTTGTACCACACACTTATATGCAAGATTTGCCATTCTAGGGCACTGACAACTTTTTTTTTTTTAAAAAAAAAAGTAATCCTAAATTGGATGCCAAATGCCTCCACTGGCACAGGCAACAGGAGACCAATCTAGAAAGCAAGTATTACTTTGTACAGGATTGTTGAAGTACACCATGTCTAACACTGGAAGTAATGGGACTCTGTAACAGAACGCATCTAGTCTCAGCCTCAGCACTAGAAACTGGAGAGATATCCTTTGCAAAGTCAGATTTTTCTAGAGAAAAATTTTGTAGTCTAGAAATATAAAACACTTTGGTAGTTTGAAGCTTAAAGGTTACAGCAGTACAAAATAATAGCAACAACTGAACAAAGTTAAACCATTACCTCAGGTCCAACTTCAACCTATGAGCAATTAAAAATCCTTGAAGCTCGAGAACTTCTTTCAGAACTGATGATTTGAAGAGAGCCAGAGTGTCCGGTTGTAATAGGTTTATGATATATGCAGAGCTCAGCCTTCCAGCTTAACTTCTGTTTCAGAATGTGAAAGATGATTGAAGACGAGTCATCTGTACAAATCAGTCTGGGTATTACATTACCTCATGTTCCCTCCAGAGCACCAGCAGCAGTTTTCCAAATGCTGTTAAGTTTTGATTTGCTGAGATGTTAGTGCCAATAGTCTCTTGCTGAGCAGTGCATTGTGTCGCTGAAGATACTCTATTACATCTCCTTGCTTCTCAACTATCTCTTCTAAACTTGAATTTTCCCTTGAAATAACAAAAGTGAACATGGGTTTCAATAAGTGACAGCAGCTTTCTAACATATGAAGTGTCAGAGCTAATTAACAAACATTTAAACACATTGCTTCCTTCAGTCTTACTTTTGTTGATATCAACTAACTTTTGAGGGAGGAGGCAGTCTATAACACCTGTATGTTTAACCTCCATTTTACATGAGAAGGCAGGAAGAGAAAAAAGTTTGTCTAAACTTCATGTCATGTATACATAATCAAGTCACATATTTCCCACTAGACAGTTACAGAAAACTTGTAGTAGTATGAGGGTTCTTACTGTTTAAAAAACTTAAAGTTAGTAAGCCAGACAACATGCTAGAATTGTACGAAGAAATCCATGGCACCTTTTCCAAATACATTAGGATGCTTATTTTAAGTAGGTATTTTTGTTCAGCTGTAGGGATAAGCTGTTTAAGAGAGAAATTTCTCGATTAACCTGCAGTAGCATACATGATGTACTACTATATACAGTGATATTATCTATCACAATATCATAACAACATCAGCACCAGTTTTGCTATTTCAGATCTACAACCTCACGTACAGCTAAATTCCCACTTCAAACATCTCCAGCTTTCAGGCATCCTTCATTTTAAGTAGGATAGTAACACTGCGACATTACGTAAAGCCAAGTTAATTGAGAAAAACCTGTAAGAGTGCAGAACTTTGTCAAATCTACAATTAGGAACTTCTGTGAATACAGCAAGAACAAGTAGCGGTGCCAGAGCATATTCTAGTCTTCCTTTACATGGTATTTCTCAATAGTTGACTTGAGAATCTGCCCTCTTAGTATGTGAGTATCTTGGAACTTAGATAATTGCTTGTCAGCCCTGCAGCATTTTGTGGAGAAACATTGCCTTTCTCATAGTTCTTAGAAAGTGCTGAGGAGGATTGCTAAAGTGGGGAAAAAAAAAAAAAAAAAAAAACTTAGGTCCAATTAAAAACCTACTGTAGTTAAACTGGAAAAAAATAAAAGAAAACAGGTTTTGTAGACTGAAAGCTTGCAACCTTAACCAGTGATCTGCACTACCAACTTAAAGCACCAGAAGGTTCTGATCAGTAGCTTAGGTTGTGGAGGTCATAATATTCAAAAAACATTCTTATAACCAGGGTCAACTGAAGGGCTGACAGGATTCACTTTTCAATAGACCTTAACTCTCAAGGGAAAGAGAGTCAGAGTTGTATAGAGCTGAATTAAAATAACTGTTTTGCAATCAGTTCTCACAGGAAGTTTGCACTCTTTAATCAAAAAAAAAAATCAGAGTCTTTTCCTCAGCTGGTCATTGTTGCAGACTCATTCTCTGGGCATTTGAGAATTTCTCAGGGGAGAAGCTGAACGAGAAAGGAATGAGGTCCACCATGCATTCACCATGGTGTTTAAATCAAGATGGAAGTCAGACATTGTATCAAAATTCAAGACAACTCTAAATCCTTCCTGTATCCTGGACATCTACTTCCAAGTTCCAGAAAAGCATGTGCGTGCTGCATTTGTGACATCAGGGGAAGTGCCAAAGTATTAGTCATCTCTGTACTTGAACTTTTTACTAAGGCACACATGCAGAAGCAAGTCATACTGTAATAGAAAATTTCTAAATAAATTCTTACATGGAAATCCATGTTAGTTTTTATGACTGTTTTTTGTTAAGTCATACCAAACTCATTTCAGCAACTGAGATGTTCCAGTAGTCAGAAGGTACACAAAGGACAAACAATAAGTCTCAGTGCTCGTAAGGTTAATGATAGATAGGAGGTAAGAAATCTCTCAGTGAGACAGAGAAGCTTAGTGCCCCACGCACCTTTAAAGTTCCTTCCCAAACTAGAAATATATTCCAAATCCCTTGCTGGAATCTCATGCCCAACTGCTGGCACAGAACAAAGCTGCAAAGTTTTCTTCATCTATCAGCTGCCCACAATACATTTCCATGCCTGAAACTGGTCGAAGAAGCTAGGCTTCTGTAGGCATACTTTAAGTAACAGTTTAAGACACCAGTGTCTCTCCTCAAACTCCCATACAAAGTCAACTACCACAGATTAAGCACAGTTATTTATAGCACATTAAAGATTCATGCAACCAGCCATAAATGGTCAAATAATTTCTGTCCTTATGTTTGAGGATTTCTGTATTGTAATTAATTGCCGTTACTACATAAAAAGTGCAAGTTTGTGCTACTTCTCATCTGTGCATGTAAAATAGCAGCCTTAAGCATATAGTTTCCTTCAAAACTATTGCTCCCACCCCTGCTTTGGTTGACACATTATACGTAAGTCTACAGAAAGTAATGCAATTATATTAGTCGGTGTTACCTACATAGTATGGCTGACCACAGTACAAGACTAATACAGCAAATCTTACCTGAATCCAATTTCTGAGGTAATGTGACTAGGGTAGGCATACATCTTTTCTTCTTCAATTATGTCAGGTCTTGGCTTTGCACGATTGAAGTTGCTTATTTTCACTGCAATAAAGTTTTATAAATTAGTTGGAAAGCAATCAAAAAGAGAAAGGCATTATCACCGTGCTCCAAGGTAAAACCAGAAAATCTGTAACAGACAATTATAAAATTGTCTTAGGATAGGAGATGGAAAGATAATAAGGCAATCTGGGGAGTCAGGGGGAAGGAAGGAAAAAGCAGAATCTATCTCTGCTCATTTCTGGAATGGCTTTGATTGTAAGTTAGTGGTGGGGTTTTTTTGTTATTTTAGTTTTGCCCCACCCCAGCCCTGCTGCTTAAAAGACCACAGTGGAGTGAACACCTGAATGAGGAAGCTTACCATATGCAAAGTTTAGTCTGTCACCTAAGAGAGGGTGAAACCTTAGTTGCCTATGAGAAGGTATGAGATTCAGTCTCCAAATTCAGACCATAAATTAAGCACCATGCCATAAAGAAGTTGTAAGAAGTTTTGATACTAGTATCTAGGTCAGAACTTCTAATTTAAGCTCTTTGATAAATACTATTTTAACCTGACTACTGCGATGAAGCAGCACCTTGTCTGCCTGCTCTAAAACTAGGGCAGACTTGCTACAGAAAGCCATTAAGTATCCAAAACAGAGTGGCTCTGATCAGCTTTGCATTGTGAACCTTGCAATGTTGGCTATCAAAGCCAGAAGTCATTCCTGGGCAGCTGTGAATAAAGTTTAAAATTAAATTTAACAGATATGGAATGAGGATGGGTGCGTGTGGGAGAAGCTGTAGGCACTCTCTGCATTATTTCTGTAAGGAAGCTTAAAATATTTGAAGTCATTCAATGTCAGATCCTAATTAAGGGAATATACTGAGATATCTGGAATATGCATTCTGGACTCTGCAGTTAGGGCCGCTTGTGAAGCGATACATCTAATGCCACAAAAAACATTACAGTCTGGCTCTGAGAAATCTACAGGACTGCAGCAGAGAAAGACTGTCCTTACAAGTCAAGATTATGATGGGGTTTATTACAGGCCACCCTGCTAAAACAATGCTAAGACCCTCCAGAGGTTAACTACAAGTTAGGCTCAAAGGTTAGTTATTCCTATGACTGTATTTCTCTACAAATAAAGCCATGAAGGAATGGATGTGGAATTCACAACATACGTTGTTTGTGGGAATGTTAGTCTTGTATTCAAGTGATATTACAAGTATGTAAGAAAGTCATTAAATACATATATTTAGTAAACCTTTTAAAGCTCGACTCCCTATCCTATCAAAAACAAACTTACAATAGTAAGCTGACATTTAGAGATGTCATACTTCATTCCATGCACATTTACCTCACTTGAACAACTTATATACGTCAAGTCTGTTGTAGGTCAATCACAGCAATTCCTTGTAGATTTCTGAATCTCTGCCTCTGCGTCCTACAGCTACATATATACATACACTGCCGAATGGAGATTTTTAACAAAGGCAGTTATACTTCACGAGACACTGTACATCATACAAGTCAAAAAAGCAAGAAGAAATATCTAGAATTATCATCAGGTATTCCATGCCACCACTTTCCATTGTGAGGCACTAATAATGAAATGAAAATAAGTCAGGTACCTGATCCTTCTACAGCTAACCATTTACACCTCATTGCTACTCTATTGTGGCATAATTATTTCCTAACTACTACAATGTATGCACTGGTGCTACCTTCCCTCCAAAATTTAGGAGCAATATACTAATACAAGGAAGAGGTTGATGGTGAGTTGCTGGTGTAAAGTGACCTTAGTCTCCCCATTGTTGCTCAGCTACCTTAGCTGATACTATCTTAACAGTTAAGTGGTATCTGCTAAGTGCTTGGCTTACAGAGGGGCACTCTAACCCCAAGCAGAGGACTGCCCTTAAAATTCTCTTATTAAAGAAGCTTCATGCTTCTAGTCACATACTCCGCTTGAGAGAAAAAAAAAAATATTATCTGAGTATCACTATTACTACAGATTCTCAGGCTGTTTTCAAAATTGGACAAATACATTTTGTATGCTTCAATAGAGCTTTAATGTGATTCTCAAAATGTTAAAAACCACCACTACACATGAGACAGACATGCAGGCAGCCTTTTAGCGTACCTCAACATGGATTGGGATGGCAAACAAGATACACTACCCACTGGAAAAAGCAACCTAGGGTGATTGGAGGTCTGCCCCATCTTGAGGCAAGTGTTAAGTTACATAAAAATGAATCCTAGTTTTCTACACCAAGCTTTAGAGAACAAAGCTTAGACTGTTGCTTTGGGGCTGCTGAAGAAATAAAGTAGCTGTTGCCAAAAGAGACAGCCTTACTCCTTCCTTGCAATGCAGCTCTGTCCCTCCTTCACTTTGGTTCCAGGACTCACTGGACCCTTCTTCAAGCCTCCTTCAGCTGGAAAGCAAAATATTGCACCCCACAACTTCCTAGTGTAAGTTGGTTAATGGATCTGATAGGCACAGGAACTGACACAGTACAAGCTAGGAAACAAGACCCTTTTGGTCACAAATAAGCAGAAAGATAGTTTGAGAGCTCTTATGGAAGTCCAGGCTCACACCTTACTGCTAAGAAGATCAGCTTTCTCACAGTTCCTGATCCTTTTCTGCCAGGGTAAGAAACACACAATACAGCTCACTGAGCTCCAAGAGGCCTCAGGGTAAGAATTAACATTTTCACTGGAATTCCTGGTGTTCTATCAAAGTTCTACAATTTATCTCTTATTTCCTGAGTTTCCCCGGAAAGTAAGTATGCACGTGCAAAGAAAGGATGATCTCCAGCATTCTTGGAATAGTTCTGCAAGACTGCTGTGCTTGTGTTCCCTCATCATTGCCTTCACCCCTCCAGAGGACAGTTACTTTGCTTGAGCCATGCTGGTCCATTCAGGGGAACACCCAACAAGCCTACAGCATTCAGGCCTCTGCACAGGAAACCAGTGCTACTGAGGCTACTTAGCTAAGGTGCCACGGCCTCATTCGTAGCTGCAAATAATCAGAAAGCAGTATCTCAGTAGCAGGAATATAAACTAACTCAAGAGCAGGAACTATGTAGCATTTAAACAGAGATGGATATCCCAGTAAACATCTCTAGTTTTCTTTGGAGAACAAAAATAATTGCATTTTTAGTGTCTTGTACCTTTTCAGTGTTGCTTTCGTTTTTTTCAACCCAGCTATTTTCATTTGAGTTAATGCAAGCCATAAACCCAAATAGTTAAGATGAGATTAGAGAAAACTATATGGTTCAAACATTTATTAGTCAACATTTTAAATAGTTCTACAAAAATTTAATGCAAAGAGGTTTATCAAGTCTTGATAAGCTGCAGCAAATCTCAAAGCAGATAACCTTACAAGCCAACAGCGACAGTACAAAGCAATGCCTCACAGTTTTATGAAGCAGTATCTTATTTCAGTATTAGCACAGATTCCAAGAGTTTGGGTTTGGGGTTTTTTTTGTGGTTTTTTTTTTTTTTTTTAAAAAAAACCATTTCTTAAAGGCAATCCTCCATTTTAGTGACAAAGAGGAACTGACACTTCTGGGGCAGGACCAGGGAAAGAAAGAGAGTCTGGAGAGTGAGGCACATCATACCATCAGCTATGCAAGTCTCACATACAAATCCCAGAAGCAGTTCTGATAAAGCCAGCTAGCTCTTACTGCTTCACAGCTTGTGGTGCATGCATTGGAGAACACACTGCTAAACAGACAAGCCTGTTCACAGGACACTTGCAACAATTACACTTTTATTACCACTTCACTGGCTCAACAGCTTTGAGGTAACATGGAACTTCCATTTAGCAGTACTTGTAGACCAAATCAAGCCTGATAACCTTCCCATTTGTTTTTGATTTGCCTTAGTTCTCCTTCTACAAGCCCAGAATCATTCTGTATTTATAGCTGCAGTTCAATGTCTTGGGGTACCCAAAGCAAGCTACTGTGAGGGCAACCAACCAGTTGAGCAGCAGCTACGACAAGTCTCACTCAAGAAGGCAAAAACTGCCTCTCACCTGTGTAAATTGCTAAGCATGTCAGGGAGCTAATCAGCTCCAGGCCCAGGACTCCCAGGATGAGATACAGGTACACTTTACTGCGATCAGGAAAGGAATGCTGCATTGACAGAATCAAAAGCAGGGCTGCATTACCTAGAAAACAAATGTTATGTTTTACAGGTGTAACGGTTTCATTAGCTGTTGAAAATAACTTACTACTTTCTCATCCCTAATATCTGCATTAGGCTGCAACACTTCAATAATGCTTTTCCATTTCATACCATACTTGCCTCTTTGGCTAATTTCTTTAACACAGGTGATACAAGCTCACAACTGCTGGCAGCACAATCAGGTTTAATTTCAGCATTTGACTGTAATGGTAGAGAATTATGAGTTTCTTTACAGATTTTTCCTCACTTAAAAAACAAGAGTGGAAGAAATAGACTGGAAATACCCAATATATATGTGTGGGCTTAATAATTTTCTAGTCTTGTTGCTACGATCAATCCCCAAAACTGCTTGGAGACTATTAATTTCTTTCTCATTTTGAATTGACTGATGTGACCTTTTAGGAATTGAAAGTGTTTTCCTTCAAGTGGTGGATTTGAGTGTATTTCAATGAGGCTAACAAAGCAAAAAAACCCCAACACCTTCCTTTCACAGGGAGATACTTGCACAGGCTTCTGGTTGCCTGGCTATTATTTTAATACTTGCAAGTCACTGAAAGTTTAACTGAAATGAGCACAATTAGCCAAGGAGAGCGAGTGTTGAGTTACAGATCTACATACATTCTTAATTCTTTACACACCCTCTTCTCCTCTGATACGGAGTCTGAAATGTTCTTTTCTTTCCTGTAGAAATTCTATAACCAGCCTGGATAAAGCACTAGGTGTATTAAGACCATTAATGTAGCTAGGGGACTGTACAGTTCTCTTTCATACTGCATTAGGCAACTGAACTGTCAGGATGGAAGTGGTACCAGCAGCAATTAGCAAGGCAAGGAGTTTGCAGTAATGGAGCTAACCACCTTCTGAACTACAGATGATTTACATCAAAAGGCCACACACAGCATGCAGCTGATTGCACCTGAACATTTACACATGCCCAGAGTTTGTCTGGTAGGGGAGAAGGGGGCTCCATCTAAGACTGAAGACAGGGCTAAGTATTCCAGATTACATTGTGATAGGCAGAAACAGTCTTTTTACTGTATTTTGAAACAACCTTAAGCCTGCTGCAACCTGATTTTGTCACTGCACTCCAAACACATCTGTATCTTCAGAGCTCTATCTAGTGGCCATAGCCTGAAGTTTTGCACATTCATCAAAGTGACAAGCACTTGTAGTGACTGGATGGGAAGAATGCTAGGGTTTTATATAAAGCAGGACCACCTAACTTATCAATGCTGGTGAAAAAAAAAAAAATAATTACTGTAGTTATTCAGAAGATTTACAGAAGGGAGGTGGGATTATAAGAGGCAAAGATATTGTAAAAGTCACCATTGTTCCTACTTCCCCTGTTATTTCTGCGCAAAAAATTCCTTTAAGTTAGATGGATTTCAGATTCATTGAAGTAGTTTCTGTTCAAAAAGCTACACCAGCTAACTGTAGCAACACTACTTTCAGCTTCGCTGGCTGTGGTGTAACAGAATACATAGTTAAACCACTCCCATACAGCACCCTTTGTCCATAGAAAGTAGAAAAAGGGAGTCAGAAGTAGAGCTGGATGTTACACTGCCACACTGGAGATTAGAAAACTGCTTATTTTACTGATTTCAGGCAGCTGTTGAGGAACAGGCAATTCATCTGTTTCTACTTGAATTGCTGAGCTTGAAAGGAGAAGCACACTTCTTAGAAGGACTAGCAGTCTCGCCACATATCCAACTAGACAAATGAGTATGCAAATCAAGATCACTAGCAGCCAAACAGACGTTGCTGGCTGAACATTTTATGGCTGAAGACTAGATATGAATGACTAGATGTTTTACCCAACCTCACACTTACTTGTGGGCATTTTTCCACTACAAAGAGTTCTTTACAACATGCATCTGGCAGGCCAGAAAGGTCAGTCAGGAGGTCCATCTGACTAAAATAAATATAATTTATAAATGCTCTAGGCAGGTTTTTAAAAGTTCATAATACATAATATACATTTATATATAAACTGTTCAGTCTTTTATCGTGTCAGTTTAAAGCTTTAGAAGAAAAACACGGGAAAACAAGTTCACTTCACCTGTGGAGTGTATCAGCAGTGGGAGCCTTTTTAGATGTCTTGTTGATCGGTATATTGAGAAGTAACCTCTGCTTCTGACTTTACTGTGGTGGTGCTGGACGTATCGTTCAAAACAAACATGCAGAATCCACAGAATTACTTTTGCAATGATTATGACAGTCTGTACTTTAAGCGGGTGAGTATAGTTTCCAGGGCACTTATCTTGATTTGGATTGGGGTAAGAACAAAACATAGCTGCTAAAAATGCCAGAACAACAAAAGCAACCTGGAAGAGAAAGGAAGAAGGAAGAAAACTCTTAAAGTCAACATTTAACTATAAAAAAAAATATACAGGCTTATGTATTTTATTCATTATGCATTACTTTCTGAATTTATTTTATTAGAGTTGAGATAGTGTATGGAACATTCTACAATCACTATGAGCCATCCTGGGAACATACTTGTGACTGAGGTTACTAAGTAGTAAGATTGTCTTCCAGGAGAACAACCAGTCTCCAGCTGAACAGAGCTGAGAACCACCACTCTTCAAGATTTCCTCTAAATCAATTTCACTGTTACCCAAGTCTTCCCTTCATAGGGAATTTCTCTTATCTCCAGACCCTCTTTACCGTGTCTTTTTACTTTAATGTGAACTTGACTTATACTCCCACAGGAAAAAAAAAATAAAAAAATCACATCTTTTCAAACTCATTCAATTACTGTTGTTATTGCTCTGCAGGACAGCCTTGTATCTTATTAGTACAGTCTATGTTTCTTCAAATTGACATTGCATAACTGAAAGTCAATTGTTTACTAAATCCATTAAAGAACATCTCCAGGTTATGACATAAGAAAAAAGTGAAACATCGTCATAGTAACTTAAAGTGAATTATTAGCACTGGGTAGTCATCTTTGCCAGTTGGTAACCATTCTTTAGTATATTTATCAGTTTTTTTTTCCATTTTGCTCAGAACTTATGTCAGAACGACCACATTATAATCAGATTGTATATACACTCATCCTTTCAAACTAGTGCCATTATGCCATAACTTTTCCTATCTTCTAGATTTTTCTTCAATTTTTCATCATCAGTGAGCACCAGCAATCTTTTAGCTAACTAGAAGGCAGAGTCAGGTGCACATTATGTGAGGTATATGTATACACATATGTATACACACAGGGCTTTTTTTAATCTTTATAAAGTGTTTTTGTCACAGAAAATACTCTCTGCTGTCTTCATTCAGTGAACAAGAATATCTGGTGCTTTCTCATCCTGGTTCATTCCCCAAAATAGGAATATTTTAAAACAGAACTGAAAACAAAACCAACTCCCACCAATACAGAAGTAAATCGAGAGTTTCTATATGCAACAAAAAAAATCAATTTGCCTGAAGTCTACAAAAGTCTAACACCTCTAATATATTTTGCTTAAAAAGTATCCAATGTTCTGCATCTCATAACTGATAAAAAACACATCAGAACTAAAGGTGGAGGAAAGTGCCCAATTTTTCCTTTGCTAGCTTTGTTTCCATACTTAATTCCATGGATATCCAAGAGCCCACCGCCCCCTTTCCACTCCCTTGAATTTATTTTTCATGTTTTTGAAGAAAGCTGCTTGAGAAATGACAGAGAAATTAACCTTTCCAAACCACTTAATTACTCTTGATATGAGCTGCCCTTCGTTTGCTCTGGTTGTGAATAGTTAGGTAATTGGAGGGAGGAATAAGGGAGAAATAACTTTCACACAATCATGAATACCTAAAAGGCACAGTATAGAGGACAGACAGGGTAGGAGGTGGGAAGGAATTAAAAAAAAAAAAAAAAAAGAGTGTTCTATATTATCTGTAAAACCATTACTTCAAATGCAAATTAAATCCCAAATTATCTTGAGATGGGTTAAGTAGCTAGATTAACAAGCTGAGTAAGAGGGAAGGTTTATCAACAAAACATTCATTTCATTTATTATTTTACCACCTCCTTGTCTTACCAAGCTAAGAATAATCCAGCTAACCCATATTTCATTTGGTCCATTTACTGTTTGGTTTGCCATTTTAAACCATTAACACATCTAGTTCTACTGTCTCCAGGTGTTAGGAATGTATTTCAGTACAGAAAATGGCTATATTAAACTGATGCAAGCGGGAATGGCATAGCGTTGCAGCTCTAGTAATCTACTACAGCAAAGTATACAAGAGGAAACAGGTAGCTGACATTAAGGGTGTCATATATTAAAGATGTTAGGCTTACGCTTTAGGGCAGTCCAACAACAGGTACTTCACCCCAGTACAGTGGATTTTTATACCAAAAACTTATTCTTGGAGTAGTACTTGAGTTTTGTGTACAGGCATACACAAATTAAGGAAAGATAGGGTTAATAAAGAAACTATTTCTACCCTGCACACTTCACACTGCTCTACAGTCTCCTGATAAGAGCCAGAAGCCTGCAGAAGAGCAAAGCTTGGCAAAACAAAAACCACTTAAAAACCCAGCCCCACCACACTCCAGCATATCCTACCCACACACTCCAGGGCTGTATGCAGCAAGGCAGCTGCACCAAAGCAGCCATTTGCCACCTAACCCCATTTCTTGGCACAGGATGGTGCAGAAGAAATACTCCCAAGTTACACACAAAGTACTGTAGAGATGCATTACAACTCTACTGCATAATACTATGATGGCTTAACTTCTCCAGGGTATTTGTCCCTTTGGCAGGCTGTGCATCAGAAGCTAACCTGGTGTCCCCACATTCCACAAGGTTTGTGCACATTTGCAGAAGCAGAGAGGAAGGAATCCAATCAGCTTGTTTTCCCCAACCATCTTTTCAGCAAGAGAGGCAGCGCTATTTCATGGGGCTATTATAATGCTGTTTTTCACCAACAGAAAAGGTTATGTCTCCATTTTGCTCCAGGGACCAGCCAGCCACTGCAGCAGGTTCAGCAATAGCAGCAAGGCTTTACCTGGAAGAATGCGTGTTCAGAGTTCTCAGAAGTTTTTCCTCTTTTGGTCTTCCCACGCTTCTCTCCATTTGCAGGAGAGGGGAACAGAAGAGACAGCAGTTTCCTAGGACTGGGGTGACTGACATTTGGCTACATCAGTTACGGTAGTAGACAGTAAGGCCCCAAGGCTAGGTTGAAAAACTATTTACTGCTCTACTACCAATGGCAGCGGCGGCCTTTGTAATGCAGACTTCAAGTGCCATCCTAATGGGATGGCACCAGTGTTCCTCTGGTAGTGGAAGGGAATAAGACTGGATACACAGTTTCCATTGGAAGCTTTGGCAGTTTATACAGCAGAAGTATTTCCTAGGTCTACTTGACAGGCAGAGGACATTTCCTGATATTACTAAGAGGCTCACAAAACATTTACTTCTAAAATTGGAAGGCTAGGGCATATTGTTTCAACAGCTTTAAGGAGCTGCCCAAAGAGAGGCCTTAGGGGTTGGTATGTGCTTTTAAAGTTCTGTGAGAGAGGATGTTTTGCAGAGCATTGGGCATACCATTTTTTGTTTGAGATCAAATGAAGCTCTAAACCAGCTAGCAACACATACATGTCTTGTGCACTATCTGGCTTTATACTCATACTATCTTCAGGTCACTGTTAGTGGCATTATAGAATCATTGAGGTTGGAAAAGACCTTTAAGATCATCAAGTCCAACTGTTTACCTAACACTACCAAGTCCACCACTAAACTATGTACCCAAGTGCCATGCAAGTACCATTTCAGTTAGACCTTAGGATCAGAGCTCTTCACCCTTCCTTCTTCACATTTGGTTTCCACATGCTCACAAGCAACAACAAGTCTCTTCAGCTTATCAGGGATAAATTCACTACTAGGCAGGAGTCTCTGCTTCTGTTTACCAGCCTCAAAAAGGCTTTCATACTGTTAGGTACAAGATCTGTCCTTTTCACCCTTAACCCCTAGAAGTCAGTCAGAGCAGGAGGTAACATTTGGTTTCCTTTATCTCTCCATCCACAACCATGCAAAAACCCTGGAGCAAGTCCAGCTTTACTTGTTTAGTTACCGTAAGAAATACCTCAAGTCTTCTCTGTGAAATTAAGTTCAGGCTCCAGAAGGCATGGCATCAAAGTTATCTTAGCCCTCAGTAACTAGTATAAGCACTTCTACAGCAGTAATATTATTTTAGAAAGTACATTTCTAACAGCACAGAAGAACTACTATTTAAATGGCTTTAACAACATGTGTCATAGCATGTTAGCACCGACAAACAATCAGAATGAGAATGCAGCAAATATCATGTAGCATATATATTATCAAAATCCATTGGCAGTAAGACTTCACTGGTTTGGAAGAGCAGTGTATGCATATCTCAGGAGAATTCTGTCCATGTGAACACCAAGAATTCAGAATAGAGACAGCAAATTTTCATAAGGAAATCATGCTTCTTAAACTTACATGTATTAGCAACAGAAAATTGGCAAGGAGAACTGCTGGAATAGCGTGAAATCTTGGCCTCAGTTGGGAATGCAGTGCATGAGATGAAATAAGCGGTCCATCCAGTAGTGGATCATCTTCCAAACTCTGTGTTATTTCCAGGGAACCCTAGAACAGAAGGGGAGGGCAAAGAATAACAGGTAAGCTCTAAAAGTAAAGTACAAAGTTTTAGTAATTTCCTGTTAGCAAATCAAGGTTTGGGGTAAGACAACTACATTAGCATCTTGAGACAAGCTCTTAAGTTCTAGGCAAACTCTCATCACATCTGAGTGCAAGAACGCAGTCCCTGAGGAGTCCGACACTAATCTACCTCCCAGCATCACAGTCTTCAGCAAGCTTAGTCTTTTAAATGTGTTACAAGTATTTGAGCATCACTGCTGAGAGAGGCCACAAGTATTAGTATGTTTACATGAAAAGATGGAAAAAAGTGACAATTACAGTCTCTCTCATGTATTTTATATAGGTACTGCAAAAACACCTGTTATTCTTACTTCCATCCAACTACAGTCAGAGGCAATAAAGCTAGCTGCAGTGTACTGGTAATAGTTTCAAGTGATTCTGCCACTGACACGTGAAAAAAGCTGCAGCAGTTTAAACTGAACCCAAGAAAGAAAAACACAGTTCACAGGGGGAAGAATTTGCTACAAAGTGCTGGGCAAGACATTCTCTGATTTCACTAGAAATTGTGCAGCCCTTACTTGTGTTGTTGGCACTGAATATTGGGGCTCTGACTTTAAAGTCAGCTCAAATGTTTTGGCTATGTAAGTTTCCAGAAATACCTCATACCTTTTACTTAAAAAAAAAAAAAAAAGTAAAACTAAGAATGTGTGGAAGGGAAAGACATTTCTTTGTAGACAAGGAACTTGCCTCAGTGCTATGCATCTCTGCTCCTTCCAGGCCAGGACACAGTCATTCAATACATCCTAAACATACACAGCCACTATGAACGCTCAAACTGCTCACATGTTCCCCTTAGCATCCTGCTATGTCCCATGACTTGCTTGCTTCAAAAGGTAAAGAAACTCAAGTCTTGACTGCTGTTCTCCTGAGTGATGCCAACCACAGCCCAGAACAACATAACAAGAGCAGACACTTCTGACTATTCAGAGAGACATGCCAGGGTTCACTGGCATATTTACTGTTTTCAAACTGAGGACTTCTCCTTGCCATGACAGAAAGCAGCATAAGCCAAGTGAGGCATGTCATTCTTCTAGACAGTAGCACAAGAGAGAGAAAGAAGTTTGGGGATTAGACCTATGTTTATACTTCATATCAACCAGGACAGCGTAGATTGGCTCCCCAGTGCTATTTCACCTGCAGACAGCTGCCTACAGTGAAGAAACTCGTCATCAAGGGTTATTTCAGTCAGCAGTTTTATTTTAGTACCGTCAATGCCACACTTGCCCAACCATAGAAGCGTGTGAACAGGCCTGCCCTCATCTGCTTGATACCTTTTAGTTAGCCTAGTCTTTGACTGTGGAAAAAAAAAAAAAAAAAGGCTTACTGAAATACCTGCCTGGTAAAATGACCTTTTATTGCAGACCTAAAGATATACAAATGGTATTCCCCTTATGTCACTGATATAAAATCCAGAAGCAAGAGTACAAAGATGCTCTCTGTCCATCATCCTCCATTTTCAAGGGCCAGGTATAATTTTAAGCTCTGAAAGCAAGTGTGCAGGACCAGCATTCCAGCAGCCAAGACATCTTGCCGCATTCCTCCCCAACACAGAATTAATAACAGAGTTAACAGCTGCCACCTCTCACAAAGACAGGGACCATCCTTAGGACAACCACCTTTGCCTCATGGGAAGAGGTGAACTCATCACAGCTGCAGTACCATGACAGATAAGCACACTCCTTCATGGACAGAGCTTTATCAGAACATGTTTGATCATGTTACTTACTGCGAGACCAGCTACAATTTATCTTTACATCCTGAAACACAGGTAGCATTAGGAAGCACTGGGTGACATAACCTCCATGAGTATGTATTATTACAGGCAACATGGGGAGGAGGGGAATTAAAACAAGAGATGATGATGCCATGCAGTCAATCTGACATTAAGAAAACCTAGCAAGTGTCCTAATTAGATCAAACACAGGTTTCATTTAATTACGATGAGCTGAAACCACAGCTGCTGAAAGCCAAAACACCCTCTGTTAGGCACCGATGTTACCACAAGCACTGGTAAAGGCTCCAGCCTCGGGGCTCCCTGACCCGTTTCCAGCCTGTGACTGCCTTGGTGGCAGCCCAGCACCAGAAGGAGGAGGAGGGCAGGCAGGAACAAGCACAGTCACAGCCTGCCAGCCCTGCCTGCCCAGGCTCCCAACTGGGGGATGGAGGGGGGGAATGGGGGGCAAACACCCAAATCATAGAATGGTTTAGGTTGGAAGGGACCTTGGAAATCATCTAGTTCCAACCCCCCTGCCATGGGCAGGGACACCTCCCACTAGAACAGGTCACTCACAGCCCCATCCAGCCTGGCCTTGAACACTTCCAGGGATGGGGCTTCCACAACTCCCCTGGGCAACCTGTTCCAGTGCCTCATCACCCTCACGGGGAAAAATTTCTTCCCAATACCTAATCTAAATCTTCCCTCTTCCAGTTTGAAGCCATTCCCCCTCATCCTATTGCTACATGCCCTAGTAAAAAACCCTTCCCCAGCTCTCCTGTAGGCCCCCTTTGGGTACTGGAAGGCCGCTATGAGGTATCCCCAGGGCCTTCTCTTCTCCAGGCTGAAAAGCCCCAACTCTCTCAGCCTCTCCTCAGAGCCGAGGTGCTCCAGCCCGCTCATCATCTTCATGGCATCAATATCAAAACAACGCGGTCACGGCAGCGCGGAAACCGGAGATGACACTCACGGGATCTCTTTGAGGGGAAAAAAAAATAACCCAGAAGAACTGAACAAGCTACACTGG
>NW_009661371.1:6485951-6497060 GCF_000708025.1 Charadrius vociferus
GAGGAGGAAGAGGAAGAAGAGGTCTTCCCACGTCCCGGAGCGCGCCGTGCAGGCCAGCCGCCGGGGCCCGAACCTGTGTCCCCCGCGGGGGTGCCGCGCCGTCCCGTCCCCTGGCGAGGCTGGGTCCTGTTGACTCAGTAGCCCGCGACTGAATTTAAAAAGGGGGAAGCTAGTTAGTGCAGGCCCAGGGCGGGTGTCCCTGCCGGGCAGGGGGCTCCGGTGGCACGGCGGGGAGGGGAAGGTAAGTCAGGGTGAAGAGCAGCAGGTGCCTGGGGAAGAAGCGTGGGGATAGCGGCAGCACAGCCATGCTTACAGCTTGCTGTGTGGAGAGGCTTCCCATCGCCAGAAAATTTGTCTGGCAGGGACTTCTGGAGGAAGGGACAGAGTCTATGTGCTTAATTAATTTCCAGTGGCTCTCTCTTCCATGAACATGTCCCATTTCCCCTTCAGACCATGAGGAGTTTTAGGGTGTGCAAGGCACATAATAAGTCATCAGAGATATTTCTGGTCCAGTTGCGTTTCTTCACAGAATACACAAGTGGTAGGTTTTTTCTTTAAAACCTGCCCACTGCTAAATTTATTTCCTAACTCTTTGTTCTTGAGAGAGACTATGGCCACTCACGGTGTCCATGCTACTCACGTTATAGATCACTGTCTTACTGTTCCTTGAGACCCTTTTGTATGCCAAATACTCCTTGACCACTTTAGATATTCTTTGGTAGTCTCTGTTAGCTTACCTGACCTTTTTCAGCTCTAGCCTTTCTGAAACAGGAGCAATCAAAATGACACTGTTCAAGCGTGTGCATAGTCTGAGTTTACAAAGCAGCATATTTATTATCTGTTGTGTGCTCCGCTTGTCTGCGAATCTTTCTCAACCTTCTGTTTGCTTTATGAGACCATCCCTGAGCTTTGAGCTGATGTTGGTGAGGACACTGAAGAGGATCAAAGCTGTACCAGGGGCTTGAAAGACAACAAGATGGTATCGTCTCCAAGTTGGAATTGTTCTTTATGTACTATTTACAAGAAGCCAGGGCTGTCACCCTGAACAGCTGGCATGCCTCTGCCTCTCTTGGAAGAGTGCAGAAGTGTCAAAGGGGAAAAGCTGCTTTTGAGGTATGGTCTTCTTCGGGCTGTCCCGAGTTTTTCATCTCTGTGACTTCTCTTGGTTATCTTTTTGTAGAAAATACCCAACTGAAACCTCCCACCCAGAGCATTTATGTTCATAACTAGCATTCATTTGTTCTTGTTTTACATAGATACGTACATTTAACAACATGGGCAACTACCTTAAATGAAAATCAAGCCTTAAACTTGCTGGTTTCAGTAAGATTAAGTCCAGCTTCTGTGATAAGAGCCTGCTCAGTTCCACTTTCTCAGCCCAAATGTTCTTGTTTCCTCTTCCCTACTGTGCTTCCTCTTTTCCTCTCACAAAAACGCAAACCCTACGGATCAGCAGCCAGAGGACAAAGTTTTTCTGTGACAGTGAAGTGAGGCCACAATTCACCAGTTGCTGTTCAAGTAATAGGCGTTACTTTTGTCAAGTGTTCTGCCTTGCCAAGCAGTTAGCTTGGCAGGTGTGGTCTACATCTACACAGATCTAATAAACATCAAAGATAAGGGTGGGGTCAATAAATCAGCCTGAAACTTGATTGTGCAATTTTTATGAGGATGCTGTGGGACTGAAGTGGGAACTTCCCATTTCTTTGTATAACTATACAACTTAGCTGTGTAGTGCCTTTGTCGGAGCTTTTGCTCAGTTTGAAAAGCATGAAGTCTGTACCTTTTGTTTGTTTTGCAAGGAGCAACAATGTCTGTGTTCTGGTTAACACGTCTGTTCTGGAATAACCAGAAATACAAGTGTGCAGTGTATTGTACCCGAGTCACACAGCCAAGAAATTAGTAACAGTGCCAGTTAGTGACAATGGCTAGAATATTTTTTTTCGGTATAAATAAATCTATATTAGTTTAAAAATACTTCATAGCAGTTTCTTTTTCTAAAAAATTAAAATAGTATTGAACTTTTTTTAAGAAATAACAAAATACTTAATTATTTTATAAAAAATAGTCACATCATCTTGTGTTGCTTAACTGCTATTGCTTTCATTTATGACCAAATAAAATGCTGAACTGCTTATTTCTCTTGTTTTGCTACATTTTGTTTGCTTGCATACACACATGCTTATGAATGTACACATGTATTTGTCCTTTAATGTGGGGGGTTTGAATTCTGAATTTGGCAAGGATTATATTTGAGGGGAAACAGTAGGGGTGAGAGAGATATAATAAAAAAAAATGAAGTGATTTAGAACAGTTGTTCAAAGAGTTAGGAACCAAGAAGCCTAAAATCAGGGATTTGATTCATCACTTGGATACCCAAGCTCAAGCAACTACATTTTGTATTAGCGTAATAATTTCAGTTGTGGAAGTACTCCTCCTCCTGTTGCCAGTCTCCATAAAATACTATAGGTTAGCTATAATCTTGGTTTTAGCCTGTTTCTTCAGATGTCCAATACAGTCAGGTGAGAAACACATACTTCATCTACATTATATCAGCAGCATACTATTTAAAAAGTGAATACAATTGCTGCTAAGTAGTTGTAATTTCTCTGTGCTTGTTCAGCAATAATTTTCTAACAAAGTCCGTTCAGAGCTTTAAAAATTTGGTCTAATATATACTTACAAAACATCTATTCAATGGCTTGCATACGTATATGCACTGTGCATGCTACACGCCATTCGACAAGTGTTTGAGATCAAATAAATAAATTCTTCTAAGTTTAGAATTCTAAAGTCCCAGGAAGTTTACATTTACCAGCACTCATTTGAATATGTATAATTTTATATATAATTGTAAGTATTGTTTCTCCTGAATGGAAAATGAAGTGTCCTCAACAGGTTACTGAAGAGCCCAGTTGGGGAAAAATTACAAGTTTAAATATCCGAGGAACATAAATATTTACTGTTCACAACACCAGTCAGCATTTTTTAGAAATATGTGACTGTCAATTTCAACTGGTTTACCTCAAATATGTATATAATCTTTATAGTAGTAGTTTACTCTTGTCCTTAGTAGATCACCCAATCTGTGTTTTGGTTTCGATATATTAATTACTAGATTCATAGGTAATTTTTCTAGCAAGAGGTTTTAATGATGTAAGCGAGGTAGGTTTTAACAAAGGACGATTCTCTTCTGCTCAATCCCTGTTCCATCTTCTGGCAAATTTTGCAGACATTGTCATTTTAGTGCATGTGACTTGGAAGTCTTCTCCTGAGGGCTGACTTTTTACTTTACTTTTTACTTTTTACACTTTCTTACACTCTCCAGTGCTGGGGAGTCTAAACCAGGTTAAGATATGGCCTGTTCTTAAATTACTTCCTCTGTGACTCCATCAGTAACGATGAAAGTATCTGATAAGGGTAAGGTAAAAAGATGTGGTATGGTCCAACAATGCGATGCTATGATGTCCTTATTTGCTGGCTGCCCTTAAGGAAAGCTAGCATAGATTAGATACCCACGATTAAATCCTCTACTTATGCATAACCTTTTCCATGTCTGTAATAATTACAATATTTGGGGGCTAACTTTCACAATTGTATCCTCACAAAGAGGCCTAATACCTATTTTTCTTCCTCTCAGCTTTATTTAAAATTTGGCATGAATGGAAACAGGATTGAGCTCACAACCTTTTTCACATTCAACTATAAGGTGTAATTATTATTACTGTTTCTTATTCATATTGCAGGTACAATTAGTACTTAAAGTGTATTCAGCTCTATGTAAAGAATACAGTCTTTGCTCTGAGAATATGGGGTTGTGACAGATCCCAGCATGACTAAAAATATAAATGTGAAGCAAAAAGGTAAAAATAACGGTAAAGACAATTTTATTTGCATGAATTGGTTGTAATAGTCCAGTCATACTGCAGTAAGTGCAATCTATATTCTAGCCTCAAATCACAGACGCTTCACAGGTACTTGTTTTCTTTCAAGCTTCTTTCTCTAAGTTTTTAAAATCCTATGGAGATTAAAAAACAGTTCACTGCTGAATATGTTTAAAATACAGGAACCGTTCTCTCCATGTAGTTTCAGATTTTCACATCATGCAAGTGTGAGCTTTTTATGGTGAACAGCATGGGGCTGTGTGTACACGGTAATCATGGAATCAAGAACTGCCACTTGCTATGAATCTTTCGTTTCATAAATAAGGCCCATTAAGAATTCTGTGGCCTTTAAATGCAAGCTATTGAAAAGAGAAGACCATAACACTGGTATTAATAAAAAACATTTCAGTCTTTCACCAATTAATATAGAAATTTGAATGCTGGAGGCCTAGTGAGGCCATTGGTTAATTCAGCTAATCTATTGGTGCAAATCATTTACCAAAATGTCTTCTGTGTCCATAATGAAGTCCAGAGATAGGGCTGATAAAAATAGGTAGGTAACAGTTAATAGAGAGAGAATTTGGACAGCTTAATGCAGCTGAGACAGAGGATGTAACGGAACAGTGAATGGAAGAATTGTGAACAACTGAATGGGCACTCTAGCTTACTTTTTTAATTCAACTGAATTTCCAGTTATATTCCAAAGCACATACATTGACGTTAAAGAAGGGATGCAACTCTTGATTTCATATTTATTTTTAGAAATATACACCAGAAGCGTGAATCAAACTTCAAAACAGTGTATCATAATGTATCTTTCTTACTTTGCGCTAAAGATGAGTTTTAGAGTTCTAAATGGTTTAGCGCTTAAGCAAATGCCTGATTTGCGGAGTGAAAAGTTTTCCCTCTGCAGAGTGATTTTTAACTGTGGGTTTTATCACTTCCTTCTGATTTTTCAAAATCACATTTCTGTTTATATTCTATTATAAAGCCATCACAATATGAACTATATAAAGGGAAAAACAGAGCTGTGTCTAAGAGTATTTGGGTTTAGATTATATGCCGTCTAGAGTGATTTTCATTGAAAAAGAGGAATGTTTGAGATAATTTGCCTCAGGAAAACTACTGATAAAATCAAAATAAAGACAGAGGATGATATTTCAAGAAAAAATTAGGGGTTCCCTCCCCCCCAGTTCTTTATCCATTTTCTAAGTATTGCCTGAAAATCATAAAACAAACATGTCAAGAACTAGCTTGCATAAACTAACTTTTTAGGCTGTACAGTATTAGCATTCTGACAAGGTAGTCTTTTGAATATTTTAGATTCCGAGGATACCTGTATTTTTCCCTGGTATATTAGTCTGGATTACAATATCCTTGTTTTGAATAGACAAATTGTACTCCAGTAACACCATAATAAACTACTTATTGTATGAGCATCTGCTTGCACCAGAATTACTGGACTAAACCTTTTCACACGTTTACCTTTGACTTAAATTTCCCCTTCATTTTTTTTTTTAATTTAATAGGAATCCAATTTTACTAGACATTCCGCATAGTTAAGCGTACTGATCCTGAGCTCTTTCCTCAATCTTTACAAGTTTGCAATACCTTCTAGTCTTTCTTACCAAAAAAAAAAAAAAAATCCAAACAAGGATTTACTAAATTTCTTGAATATCAGCATGATATGCTTCTCAGTTTCTATGAACAATCTGTCTGTGCAAAATTATATGCAGTAACTACACCTATGTGATTGCTATTGTTATGACTCCCTGAATATAATCTTTTAATATTTTAATGTCTTTTATTTCATTGCCTTTTTGTACGACAAAAGAATTTGTAGAATGTATGAACTATATCCCACTTGCTCTTTCCCAATCTACACTATTTTTCATTTTCGCTGAGTGCCCCCTCAAGTGCTGTAGACTCTGCAAATACTGATCCTCCAGTCTTATTCATATGCATATGAAACATATTCAGATTGATTCTTTCAGCGTACTGTGTCACTCTTCACAGCGTAAATTGCTCTCAATTACTGTTCTTAGGTAAGCTCTCTATATGCGTGACTATCTGCATTTTGGTGAATTTACCTATTCTTTTGCTATAGGCCAATCATAGATAACCAAGAACTACTGAAATTAATAGAATTTCTCTGTACAGTTGTGCATTCAGTAAGCACTAGATGGCAGTATACCAATTTTTAAAATGTAATGTTAATTAATTAGCTGTACCTGTTTTCTTCTCAAAAAACTGTAATAGTTGATTGGTTAGGACTATCTTATAATATTGCTGTTAGAGTGGAGAATAATTACGATGGAGCAGAAATACACTGACTTTGATGGACTTGCACTGAGAGATACTATATCTTAGAGTTATTATCTATGAAGAAAACTACTTTTGCTTCATTTTTCAAGAAAATATTGTTTTGACAAGTTGAACAAGTATGACTGAACATATAGGAATAATCTACCCTCTTTTAAAGTAAAGCGATCAGGAGAAAACCACCAATGACTGAGATGACTTCTGTGAACAAGAGGCTACCCTAAACCCTGCTTATCCACATGATACATCATTTGCTAAAGACTGAATCTTGTAAACCCCCCCCTTTTTTTTTTTTTTTTTTGGTGTAGGCTGTACACAAAAACCGTGCAGAACTTATTTCGGTAAGGTATCACTCTGTGCTGAAGGGTGCAGCTCCATCATCAGCTTTGCCTGCAGCTGATTGGGGTGGTCCGTCTTTCCCCAAGAAATCCCAGCTGCAGGTTTCTGCTGTCACCTTTGCATCGTGTCTAAGTCATTGCATGGCTGCAAGGTGAAATCTAGTAATTTTGGATGGGTATTCTGGTGGTTCAGTGAGTGTAAATCACTCAGCACAGAGACCCAATTGCCTTATCCACTGCGCAGGAAGCAACACAAGTCTACAGGTATGAGAGTAGGAGTTGGTCCACCTCTTTCACAGTCATCTCAAGGATACACCATATGTGAAATCCAGACCTTCACAGCACCGGCCCTCAGATCTGCTCACCAAGATCTCTACTTTGTGTCTTAGTAAGTTGCAGTACTAATATGAATCAAAGCCATGACCTACCCTTGCTGCCATTCATAACACTTGAACTAGGATTTCCTTTTTCCGTGGCACTAAAATGAACTTGCACTCTACAGGAACCCTGCACTGTTCAGCACTGACCACAAGGACCTGACTTCTCCATTGAGCAGAACTCAGAAACTTCATCCTATTTGCTTTTTATATGACCTGTCTTTTGCAAGATTAGGATTGGAGTATTTCAAGCCTGCTTACTAGACAGTGTGCCATATCAAGTCTTTTTGGAAATTACACCATGTCTGCTTTTGAACACTGAAAAGCCAGTTCTTAGTTGCTAATTTTCATCATTATATAAGGTCCATGAACTTTACAAAGCAGGTCTTACTGTTCACCTATTTTCATTAACTATGTATCATTCTTGGTGCTCCAGCAACTGCTTACACAGGAGAATAGTGCTAGAAGAGACTAAATATTTTTATCCATGCTTAATTGTATTTAACTGCTTTTGGTCACAGTACAATTTATTTTTGATAGCAGCTGCTTTGCTATTCCTTATTTCACATTCCCAATTTACACGTCTTGTATTTTCTCTCTCTGCCTACTCTCCAGTACATATTCCTCTGCAATCTGGTCCCTTTCTCAGTCTGCTGCATGCACTTTCTTGCTTTTCCTTTTCACATTACTTTTCAGTGTAATTCTTCTCAACTGCATTCATGTCCTTAGCTCAATGGTTCCACAAATCTTTAAATATTCCATTCTGCTGGGGGAAAAAAGAAGTCTCTCACACTAGAGTAAGGCCTTTTCAGATTTGTTAATGCTGGATTAAGGCTGATATTAGTGCTTAGGCAAAAGAATGTAGTAATAGCTAACCTCTGTGTTGACCTCAAGTTCTGTCATGAATTCCACAGAGGTCCTTGTGGATCTATTTAGATGCAGGGGCCTTGGTTGTATAAAAGTCTGTTGCTGGAGGTAATGTTACTGGGAGTGAAATGCACAGGGGAAAAAATGGATGTGTGCCCTGAAAGATTTTGGATAAAAACATACGTATTTTTACATAAATTTTATAAATAAATTACCCATAACTAGATTAAATAAGATACAAATATAACGGATAATTGCTAAAAAAATGAGGAAGGACCTAATTTTTCTCTTTGAAGCAATAGCAATACAGAGGGATACTTAAGTCTTTAATTCTAGCCTCTTCCTTTCTTCTTGAAAAGAATCCCAGTCTTAGCAGCATCCTCTCATAAGCACTCTGGCCAAATCATGAAGAAGCTATGACTTCTAATATCTGAAGCAAGAGTAAATATTCTTAGAAATGTATTTTTTGACCTTGGAGATGTCTTCCTAACCTGCATTTGTCAGTCAAAAATACTAGTAAGAACCTATTTCAGTGTTCTCTGTAGCTAAACCTAACAGAGATTTCTTCTCACGTGACCACGTCAGCATGGTGCGTGATCCCTTAAAGACGCTTATAAGACACTGCATCTGCATGCAGTTACGTTGACTTTTACCGGGATGGCTTATTCCATTTGTAGGACTGTGTAACTTGTGGAATTGTCTTGCTAGAAGGCAGAGCATTTTCCGTGGATGTACATCGCCAATGCATAGTATCAGTATTTCTGCATCGGTAAAGTACTTCTAGTGTCAATATATCCAAAGAACAGTACAAGCGTTAGGAAGCTTTGGCAGCATTCCTTTGGAACTCGTTAAAACAACTGGGAAAGGATCAAGAGTTGTTACAGGGGCAGTCCTAAACACTGATTTTTCTCAGTAAATGCAGTGATTTGAATTGCTGCAACAAAAATGGCAGCTGTTTCATCATAGTTAAGAAACTTAGCCTATTTCCTTTCAAAACTATATATATACCCACACGTGTATATAAATCAATTTCTTCTCTAAAGGTCTTTTCTAACAATAGGTATCAGATCAAGCAGAATCCCGTAAAAATCCAAACATTGTATTTAAAGGATGTGTTTTCTCATGGTTAGATATACAAGTTATTTTGCTATAACCACATAATGTATTTCGGATGTAATCTTTTTTGTTTCAGCTGTGCATGATTCCTTTCAGGACTACTGAAGTACAAAGACATAATTTTAGAAAAAAAACCAATCCTGCCCTATTTGTGTTTCTTTTTGATGTTCTGTATCCCAGAAGTTACCTTAGTTAACCTTAAACATTTGGCTCAAAAGCCAAAACAAAACTGCAAGAAAGTGACGGAAGTCACAGGTTAGAAATCATTAATGTTCATTTAAGAACGAACGTTTATTAAACAGTTCTGCCATGTTAACAAGGGGCAGAATATGCAGCTGCCTATATGCTTGCAGGATCTATATGTGAGTAGTGTACAAAACCCCTCATCAGCTCCTGAACAAGTTTACAATGACTTCATAGTCTAACGTGGATCCTCCTCTTACAAAGTAACACGTACAGGAGTTTACTCGGGGCTACAGAAACCTGAGAGTACGATGTGACGGTCATCAGCAACTCTCTGACCTACCCAGACCAGACCTGCTGATGAACTTGGAACTCGCTGACGCTATGACACACAGAGCCAGCTGAATTTTAAACTTCCATTTCAGAGCGCATTATTGCTGGCTGGCACCTTTGGAGCAGACTGCTCTGCAAGCAGGTTTTGTTGCGTCTTTCAAATCTTTAAGAAGTAGCTTGTCTTCTCCAATAGAACCCAGAGGCAAATCTAGTTGTCTCTTGAGAAGAGACAAATTCAGCAGTTAGGAAGCACAGACAGGCACTGACAATTGCGATTATTTAATTTAGAAAAACCTCCGGTGGAAAGCCATTGAAAAAATTTTGAAGCGTTCCCAGATCAAACATCACAATGTAGTGAAAGAGGATTGGTAAACTGAGAAAATTAAAACAGTTTCCAAATGAGGAGTATTATTAAAGATTAGCAAAGATGAAATAACAAATTAAAATGCATTTAGTTTTAATAACCTGTGATTTTATTAGAAGCATTGATGAAGGCTTTATGTATCCATTTAAAATATTCTTCACCCAAAATGCACCTGCCATTTTCTGTTTTGCCTTCTACATAAAATGTGCTGTCCTCAAACTTCTCTCACTCTTAGAAAAATAGTTTTGGTCAGTTAGTGAGGGATATATTAGTTTTAGATTAAGTTTGTAAATGTCAAATCTCCTGTGAAGAAGCCTTTTATTTTTACAGATGCTACCACTCTTAAATACATGAATAGTGTTCAGCTTGCTAAGCACATCTTCCACTATGCAATCTTCTGAGATTCAGAAGTAATTTACAGGGCTTAAAGTACAGTACATTCTTCTTGGATGCCCCAAGTCAGAAGTTGCTAAATGTCATATTCTTCATTACTGTTTGAATTAGTATCATAGAATCAAGTCAGGGTTGAAAGGGACTGCTGGAGATCATCTAGTCCAACCCCCCTGCCAGACCAGGTTCATCTACAGCAGGTTGCACAGGATGGCATTCAGGAGGGTTTTGAGTATCTCCAGAGCAGACTCCACCACCTCTCTGGGCAGCCTGTTCCAGTGCTCTGCCACCCTCACAGTAAAGAAGCTCCTCCTCACGTTTAGATGGAACTTTCTATGTTCAAGTGATAGTTTTGCTTACAAAGACACGTTTGACATAGATCCCTGTCCTGTCCGTGTTTCTCTTTTTAAATTAAGCAAACATTAAAGCACAACTCAAGTACTTAAGGCTCAACAGCAGCAATGTCTGCGGTTGCATGACCGCAGCCAGGATGGCGGCTGTTTTGGGGGGCGCAGTCACCGTTCCGCTGGACTGGCTTAAAACGACAGTGGACGTGATCCAGCGGGTCACCGTGACCCAGAGCATGGATGCTGCAGCCTGCTCAAATCCCACCTTCGCCTTCTCCGGGCTCTGCTTCGGCCTCTTTCTCCGAGCTGCGACCACCCCGACACCCACAAGCTGGTGCCAGGCCAGCTCCGGGGCCGGCTTGGGCTGAGGCTGCGGGTGTCCCTCCGCAGAGGTGGGTCTGCTCATGGAGGAAACCTCTGACCAATTTTTATTTTTTTTTTTTTTCCCCCCAAAAAAATGAAAGACGAGACAGCCCTGCTTCCAAGCCCTCGAGCAGCGCTGTGTCCCCACACCACACTGCCCGCCGCCCAGCACCGCCTGGGCCGCCCGCTCTGCGTGCGGCGGGCACACCCCCGGGGGGGGGGGGGCCC
>NW_009661371.1:6497981-6558835 GCF_000708025.1 Charadrius vociferus
CCCCGCCGCCTTCCCCTGCGCCTTCCAGCTTGCGAGGACGGGCTCTTTTTTATTTTTTTTTTAATTTTTTTTTTATTTTTCCCTCCTCCCCCTCACTCCTTCTGCTTCCTCCATATGTGGTCCCAATTTACTCCCTGTTTGACTCAGCAGTCATGCTCATCGCACTCCCGGTTTGCTGGTTATTTTGTTAAGCATCTTTTTTAGTAGCGACGTGCTAGGCAAGCCACCTATTTCCAGCTGCACGTCAGGATGGGTTCATCCAGGCTTATACGCTCCAGTTCAGCGTAGCTTTATCCCGCGCCTTCGGGAGGTTGTTTTCAGGTATGCTGTGGGTGAAGCTCGTGAGAACAAACCAAAGGGAACCAGTCACAGACAGCTTTGACCCAACTGGTGAAATGGTGAGAGAGGCTGAAGTAAGTTCAGGCAGACAAGCAGTTCTCGAAATAGAAGGCATATGACTGACGGTTTGGTAGGCTTCATTACCTTAAAACAAAATCGTCCTTTGTGACAAGCTAATGAAACTTCAGCAAATGAATTTACGCTTCATAGGAACTCTTCCATCTATCCAGGTTGCTTGGCAGCTCTTTATAGGCAACTCGGACCACTTTTTTTTCTTGCGTATCTGTATGTGATGTGTATATAGCCTGTATATGTACGCAGATATGTACACATCGGTATCTGATGTATTGGTTTGGGATGTAAAAAGAAGTGTTCTTATCTTGGACTTGGTAAGTCAGTGGTATAATTAAAAGCTGGGTCTCTTCACAGTTAGTCTTTGGTGTTTTGAACGTTCCCTGAAGTCACTGATTTCTGTGTATCATTTTTCTGAATGCTGACCACTATCTATGTCACATAATTTAGAAGAGTGACATTCAGTCTAAAGGAGTTTGCTAGGTAGGATGGCTTTCTTTTTTCCATACAACAGCACGTGTTTGTGCTGTGTAACATGTAAATTGATTATTTTTTTTTTCTGACATGCAAAATTGCTGTTTGTTTCAGCAATAAGTTGTATAATTTTCAAAATTGGGCACGAAACTTTTAATTCATAGCAGTTTCATGGTACAGTGCAGTAAGTTGGTAGTAGTTTGAGTTCTGTAGATGCGCCTTACTTTATTAACCAGTATTTTACAGAGGCTTTTTTTATTCGTTTGATGCTGTTTTGTGTTGTTTTGCTCCAAAATTTTGTTGCTGGTTTTGGAGTCATGAAAAGTAGAGCCAAATACTTTGCTTTATATGTTGTTGCAGTGCACAGAATGTAGAGTTCTAAGTTAAAATCTTATTTAGCTTTCAGTTTTTCATTTAAGCTTTTTTAGACATGCCCAAGTAAAAAGTTTTAGGTATGGCAGAAGAGAGGCTGGAATTCTGGGAGTCAATGCATGCATTCAGTTTGACTATTCTTACCCAAAGTGGGTAAGATTGGGTTTTCGTTTGAAATCGGATATACTAGGGTCAGTTACCCCACCAAGTGACTTCAGTGATTTTGTTTATTTCCAGCTCAGAGGTTCAGGAATACCATTACAATAGTGTAGGTGAAAACATCACTGATGCTAAGCATTTTCTAAGTACTGCAACAATGTAATTTGCCTTGTAAGGATAACATTGGGATTGTAAACACGAAACTGCTTGGCTTGGCATGAAAAACCCACTTGCTGTTTGGACAGTCCTAGTGACTGAGGGGTGTACATAATAATTTTTCTGCAGAAGTTAGTGTCTGTAGAATTTAGGCATTTCTTGTAGAAGGAGATAATTGTAGATAGAGCTTATGATTTTTCACACTACTTAGTTTTTCTCTTGCTATTTTGGGTGTGTTTTTGAGAGTAAGAAAAATTAAGAGTTTGGTCACTTTTGCTTTTCAAAACATTGAGTGGATCTGCAAAAGTACCCAGTTCTTATAGTCATTTTTGTTTCATGCTGCTGCTAGGGAAAGCCTGGACAGTTACGGTAGTCACCATCTGGTCTTCATGTCAGAGATGAACTGGGAGCTGCACGATCCAGAAAGGGAGGTCCTGGTGGAGGGGCAGAGAGTGGCTCTTGTCCTGCAGGCAGTGAAGGCGTTGAGAGACCAGGGTGATGGATGTTGCATTCTACCATCAATCTGTACGAGCACCAGGCTAAAAATTCCTGAACCTCTGCTTTTCCTCTTACTTCAGGGCTTATTGGAAATACTCTAGGGCATCATCTTCCTGTCTTCTGTAGTGGAGATTACGGTTAGCCCTGAATGCCTCTGTTAACCTCACTAGTGTTGGTCACCAACTTATCGCTTCCTTGGGAATTCTGCCTGCTCCTCCATGCTGTTGGTAATAGGGAAACCAAAATTGCTTGGAGTAAAGAGTAAGTTGAGGTACAAATCTTCTCCTCCTCCCCAAGATGAAGATGGAAAAAATAAGAGTGACAGAACTGGACACTGGACAGAAGTATTAACGCTTTTCTTTTTTTCCTCTTTCTTTCCAGATGTACCAAACTTTGCCATCAGAAGCCCTTGGATCTGAAAGATGATAACACTGAAATTCACTGTCCTGTTACAGTAAATCCATGGCACATGAAGAAAGCTTTTAAAGTTATGAATGAATTAAGAAGGTATTACTTCACTGAATACATCTGCCTGGAGTCCATAATACAGTTTTGCTTTCATTTGCATTTATTAAGTTAATAATAATAGTTTAGTTACTAAGAATATGCAATTCCAGAAATGTAGCTGATGAGAAGGATTAAATATACAATGAAGTGCTGGCTGAATGATAGTCACGTGATGATAGCTGTAATGTGTGCAATATGTTTTTGCCCCTCATAAGTTAATCAAAACTAGGTTTATGAGACTTGAAAAATACTTGGAGGTTGTATTTAAGGAATTACTGATCCTGTCTTGTATGTAGTTGATCCTGGACAGATGAAAAGTGAATTTTTAGCTGAGCCTACGGCACTTCGTATGCCTGTTGTTGATTTTTTTTGTGGTAGGCTGTGAACTGGAAAAATGTTAAAATTTTCTAGTCTGGAGACATGGGTCACAGTCTAACAAATGTAAACCAGTACACATTCTTTTCTTGGTTATCTTTTGCTTGCCCTCAGGAGAAATTGATAAACTCCCAAACTGAATGTTGAAAGTAGCTTTTCTTAGTAAAGTGTTGTAAGACCTTGAGTGATACTACCATCAGTTTGAGCAAAACTGGGAGACTGGTGCTGATGCTGTTCTTAGCACCTGTATTGATTTATTTTCTACATATGAGTAGGGATATGGTGTTGAAAACTGTGACAGCTGGTAATTAGAAATCACAACTGAGCTCTGGTAATTCGGACTCACAACTATCACTGACAGTAATTCTACTTTATAACTAACAGCAACAATGGAGAAATTAAATCAATAAAACACTTCTTTAGAACAGACAATACCGGAGCTTGCGAAAATCCCATAGTCCTTTGTTATTTCCCATATAAGATTAAAACTGGAGAGGCTTCACGTGGGGAAAAAAAGGCAGCAACAGATACCCTATTAAAGTATGCCTTGGCCTTTGATCTTTGCTGTTCTGCGTGGGTAAAACTTTAAGACTGTGGTCAGATCAATGTATTTCTCTGGCTGTGACAGTTTGTACTGTACTGGAAGACTGCAGAAAATCATATGCTGACTATAAATGACTTAAATCCAGCCAAAAGATTCCCATCGTCTGAGGATAATGGGATAAGAGCAGAGACTATTTTTCTAGTATGTTAACAGCCTAGTTACCTTGTGCTGGACAGACTGATACTTGTTGCTTCATCTTACTTATGCCCTTAGCTTTTTCAAGGATCCTAGTAACCAGATGCAGTGTCTCAAGGAGTGTAATAGAGCCTGGCCAGAGCCAGTAGCCATGACTTCCTAAGGATGAGCAAGAGTTTAGATGAAGAAACGGTTTCCCAAAATGAATCTTACAACAATTTCAGAAGTCAGAAACCTTACCTGCATTTTTGTTGTGTTGCGAGTAAAAGATACATGGTCTTCCAGCAGAGTGCATTGTTGAAGGCTGTGGATTATTTTCAGGATATACTTTAGTTTCCATGGTTACTTAAATTTGAATTGCTGTAGAAGCAATTTGAGCAATTTTGTCTTACATGTATAAATAGTTAAAGTTGGAACAAGAGCAGTACTGTGCAAACCTTAACTATAGTTCTTATTTAATAAGGTAGTTAATGCTGCAATGTTTAGTGTTTAAGCTGAGTACAGCTTTTAAAACAGTAAGTGCTAATTAGATAAGCCTATAAACATTAATATTTGTATTTATTAATTTGAAATAATAAACGGAAATATTTTAGAAATGTTTCAGACTTCATCGGTCTAAATGAAGACCTAATATCAATCAAGTAAATTATATTTTTGGTTTTATTGACTGTATCTTTAAAGTGGTTTCTATCTCAGTTCTTTTCATTAGTGTAGGACAAGCAGGTATTTGCCAGAGGTATATTCTCCAGAAAGTGGATAACTAGTGAAGAAATTATCTGCTTAAGCATCTAAAATACGTTGGTTTTGGAATGTTTAATTCTGTGAGTTTATATTACATTTTTGTCAAGTTGCCTGGTTCTATTAGCTCATAAGAGGGTTTTTCTGTGCCTTCAAATTTTGACAAATTTGAGTAATTTTGTCCTTGGTAGTTTTTGTCATTTCATTACTCACCATCATCTCAACACTGAGTCAGAGAGATCATTAGGATAGCTAATTAGTTCTTGACATATGAAGAAATTACCCTCTGATGCCTGTCTTTCCTCTTCATTATAATCTGTTTTTATCACAATGGAGTTTGACCTTACCTATATTTGTTAAAATCCTCTTTCTTACAAACAAGACTTGACCAAAATCTTTTGAAGATGGGGGTAATGACCTATATAAACCAATGAAGAATAACCTGCAAGCTGGTAAACATTTATTGTTCTTAAATCTATACTTTTTTGCCCCCCCCTTCTCATTTTATCATTTCTTTTACCAAGATGGTGTACCCCCCATGGTTCTGTTGATTCAGTTGCTCTGTACAAGCAAATTACTACAATGTTGCTTCAGAACCCAAGTTTTTCTAAAACAAATCGGTGTGCCCTCCTGCAACGAAGGTGATGAGTTGCTGTGAAAGCCACAAGATGCTTGCAACAGAGTACACGATTAAGTTTATAAGCTTGTCTCTTTATTTAGTGGTTTATTTAGCTTGTCAGCTTTGTAGTAACACAGAGCATATTCATTCACCTAATGCAGTTCCAGACTAGAGATGTGTCTGGACTGCCTCTTAAGTTACTATGTCAATATATGCACAATGTAATTAATTAGCTGGAGTTTTGCATTGATGTAATTCTGTTGCTTCTGGCTTTATTGTTATCTTTGGTATTTCTGTGCAGCTAGGTATAAAACCTTTTGTTCCTATTGTCAGGATAAGTGCGGGTGTCTGAAAAAGCTGGGTATCTGATGACACCTTATGTGCAGCTTTCTGTTGCAATTTTTGTATAATAAATTTGATGGTTGTTTTCAAGCTCCTCTGAATTGTGTGTTTCATCTGGGTATGGTCATTACCTTATATTGTCTTTGGTTTTTTTTTTTTTTTTTAAATAAGCATATTGCAGGCTAAACTTAAGAGATTTAGATAGCTGCTGTAAGTATTAAGAGCTGAAAGTGGGAGGGAAATGTTCTAAGGCCAGGGTTGCAATATGGCCCCAAAGGTGAGTTGTGGCTACCAAAATTTTTGGTCTGTGGTCTCCCCAAGGCCCTCTTACTTGAGGCTGTGCTCAAAGAAACTGGATCATTGCAGACGCTGGGAGATCATGGAGTTTTCTTTGGACTGAAGTGACTATCTGAGCAGTCTGGCCGAGAGCTCTAGCTCTGTCGGGGCAAAATGCAACTGCTCATCCCAGTCTCTGCTACAGCTTTGCGTGGTAGTTGCAAACTGTCACAAAGTCTGCACTCTAACCACAATTCAGGAAAGGCAAATATCTATCTTTTCAAAAATACTGAGAATAGAGATTACTGGATTGGCATACAGCTCTAGCCCTGTCCTTAAGGAATATGTTCTGTTAAATTGTACTTTCCCCCTCTGCCCTTTGTTGCCCTGGCACTGACTTTTGTGGATTGTATGCTACTTTTACAGGGACAGTGCTAGCATGAGAAGGATATAAAAAGGCAATTGTGACTATGGCTGTTTTGATGCTGGGAAATTGCAGCCTTTTGATGTTGTGGTGGATTTTTTAGTTTGTGGTTTGATTTCTCCCCCCCCCCCTTTCCATGTAGAAAATTGGGTTATAAAGAATACACAGTGTAGTGGGTTTTGCTAGAAGAGGTATATCCAATAGCTGTAAGCTGCATTGGAAACATCTGTGTTAGGAATGATTATAAATGAGATGTTATTTTATTGCAACAGAAGAGGGAGGAAATAAGTATTACAGTTGCAAAGGACAAGAATGCAAATGGATGTAATGAAAGGAAAAAGTCAGGCAAGATATGAAGTTAACTGTAATAAATTCTAAACCGGTCAGAGTGGAAAAAATAATTGCTATTGTGTGCATGGGCTGTGTGTGAAAAATGCTTGGAAAACAGTAAATGTAGAGATGATTGAGTAGTGATTTGAAACAATGAAGTAGGCATAGACTTCCAGTGTAACATGACACAGGCATCACAATTGAAGTTTGGATTCTTTGTTATCTGTAAAGTCTTATTTCTTACTTCAATTTTTTTAGTGTTTGTGTATGTCAAATTCTTCTTTCTATCATAGTTATTCAAAGAGGCTCAGACTTTGAGTGAGAAGGCTTGTAAATTGGGCTGATACAAATTTTGGTTATTCAATGCAGAAAACTTCTGTGCAAGGAATCACAATTCAGTTGTTTGATTTTTAGAAAGTTCTGTGTACCCAAGCACCATCTGTAATCTGACTGAGTAATAGCCATGCGGTTGTGTAACGCATTTAAAAACAATGCTTCATCAACATTGTCTGCCTGCCTCTTTTGAGGGCATGGGAAAAGAAATTGTGTGTGATATTATATGCTTATCTGCTGTACTCCACTTATGTGAAATTGCCTTCTCTGGTATTTCTAAATAGTCAAAACTTGCTGTGTGATGTGACGATAGTAGCTGAAGACATGGAAATTGCAGCGCATAGAGTTGTGCTAGCCGCGTGCAGCCCCTACTTCCATGCCATGTTTACAGGTACCAAATGTTTCAATACTTACTATGTTCTAATCTAATCCAACTGTATAAAGCACAAAATTAAATGACTTTTGCTTTTTAGGATCTCATTTAATTTTGAGATAAGCCAATAGGAACATTTGGGTTTCTTGATGATTTTTTTTTTTTTTTTGCAGTCTAAGGGCATACTGGCAACTTATTTTTGTTAGCATGATGAACGCTTTAAAAAGTCTCCTTCATTTAATCGCATTTATATGTTAAGTAAGCTAGGAATAGTAGAATTGTTATACCCTTTAAGGCTGTAGTTATCTCACTTGTCCGAAAGAAGGTTAAAATAACCTTCATGTGGGTTTTGGAGTAAATTGTGTCCTTTAACAACTACTGCTGCTATGTTCTTCAGACCCCGAATACTCCAGGCTGTTAGTAGATATAAAGGCTTTCCGTGGCTTTGGCAGCCCATAGCTGGAGTGCATGTTTCAGTATTTTTAGGGTAATTCTCCGTGACAGATGTACTCTGCATGGTTGCCACAACTTTCCTGTGCAGGCTTGATTCTGCCTCCGCTTGCTCCGTGCTGGCCAAGTAACAGCTTTGCTGCTCCAACAGGAATCCTGAGGGCTTGTGAGGCTAAGATAGGTTCAGGTTCATAGGAGCCTCCAGCTGAATTCCTGTGCTGTGGGTTTCATTCCATAATGGTTATAAATCATTGAAATCATGTGAAATTTGGTGTCAAAGTGAGACTGCTACTAAATGCATGTTAAGATTAATTTCTGGAGTTTTGTCTATTTCTTCTCAAATCTTGTGGCAGTTTGGTAGTTAATGTTGACTGTCTGAAATTAAAAGAATTCTCGGCAATGTATTGCTTCTTATCACCAGCTCAGGTGGAGGCAGAAATGTGACTCTTGGCCTGCCAATATACAAGCAAATTGGAGCCTTAATAACTTTAATTGTATGCTACTGGAAGATTGATGAAATTTGAAATACTGTTGTGTCCTGGGGAAGCAGCTGATTATTCTTGATTTTTACATGTAAATATTTTGACACAACCAAAGCTAGAAGTGGAGTCACTACCAGCAGCACCAATGCTTTAAAGTTGTGTGTAAAATTAAATATCTATTGCTCTAGCAATTCTTCAAGTTTGCATTTGTGGTTGAGACAAACATTCCAGGTGACTGATACATTCTTTCTTAATTTTTACTGCTTGCTTTAAAGTTAGAATGGAAACAGCTGCTTCTACAGTTCCTTTTCATTACCTTAGTAACAGAGAAACACAAGCATCTTACATCGGTTCTGTATTAAAGATTAACTGTCATTGACTGTCACATTGAAAATATTCTTCACTCGGAGTATAAATTTTATGTTATACTTTCTGTGGCAGGCAAGACATTTCTCCTTGCCCTGATGTTTACTACCTGTTAGGAGTGACAGTGCAGCAGTGTCTGTGGCTTCTCACCAGATGGAATCGCTGACGTCTTGGCCCTTTCCTTGCTTCAGTCCCTTTTAATTTTTTTTTTACTTGTTATATGTTTTTAAATGTCATCTTTGACCCCCTGTGGTGTGGGAGGTGGGAAGCGCTTAACCTGTACATCTGTGGCAATATTTGTGTAGTTCGTGAACCAAATTGGTAGGAGTTTAAATAGAATTCAGCTGTGGCTTCAAGATTTATCAACAGATTTTATACTACTATCATAGGCTGCTTTCAGCAGTGCCCAGCTGTGATGTTGGTGCATTTCAATCATTCAACACAGAAAAAATCCTGGAGTTAATCATAATTGCTGTCTCCATGAACCCTGCAATTCACACATCTCAGGTGGATTTGTATTCTCATGAGTAATCTGCAAGTTCAAATAAGCACATTTGATCCTTTATCCAGCTACAATCAAAAGGAAAAGTATCTTCCTCTATCCAGAATAAAACAGTGACTGAAAAGACAGCAAAAAATTTGCACTTTTATGCTTCAGGGTTAGTTCTTTACTAGAAATTAGAAGCTTATATTCGGACACATGTTTGCAGGTTACTTCCATCTTTCTATGAGCCATTAGGTACTGACTACTATGCAGGATGGGGTATGGCACTAACTGAGATCAGACCCTCTGCCTGGGTTTTTTTTCTGTTTCCATTTGTTGCAATGGTAGTAGTAGTCCTATTAAATACCAAGAAAGAAAAAGCTACTGCCTTTTAAAATTAGTAATAATTATAAGTAGAGAGGAAAAGAAACATTAAACATCTGGAGCTATGTTACCAGGAGTAATTCTTCCTTCTGTATACAATTAAATTCTTCAGTAATACGTATTGTGAGCTGAATTAAATAACTGTAAATTATTAGAGGAAAGGATAATAAAACATCAGTGAAGGGACACTTCAGTGGCCCTAGGGCCTGACCTGGGCCAAGGTTTAATTTTCTCTTCTGCCAAGGCAGTTATCCTTAGGGAATTATCTGCTTTCTTTGCTTCCATTCTCCATTTGTAAAATTCTATGTTAAAAAAAAAAAAAAAGCCTTCCTTGCATTACTTTGTGAGGAACCATATAAGCTTTTTCGATAGCCTTTTAGTTACTCCAACTCAACTAGTGCCCTGCTGCTCCTGCTTGGGAGGTTGGATCAGCTCAGTGCTTTCCTTTCTGTTTACAATCTGCTTTCCTGTCACTAACAACTCTGGAGATATGGTGGTGCAGCTTCCCAGTCATGAACAGGGTTCTTCAGCAGGTTAAATTCTAGACTAAGGCTGCCTAGCGAGTGAATCCATGGTTTCCTGCGTATGATCTGTCAAACAGGTCTAGAGCACAGGAGGACTGGAATTGTGTTCAGACTGCATGCCTATTTAGTATGAAAGGTAGAAGCAAATCTTTGTTTTGTTTTGGTTTTTTGGTTTTTTTTTTTTTTGGGTATATTCTGAGCTCTGTTGTTAAACAGAGGAGGTGCCTATCCGTGGCTTTAGAAGCCTTGACACAAAATCTGAAAACATACCTAATGTGCTTGCAGAATATCAAACTCTGCTCTCCCCGTCCCCAGTTTTCCCAAAGGACCACCTCCACAGCAGCTTGCATAATAAATAACTTGCAGCATGCATGCTCTGAAGATCAATAGGTTTAATCTGTGTCAAACTAGAAGCAGAAACTTGGAGTACAGGGTGTGCGGAGAACACGCTGCAAAAGTCCTTCAAAGGTGTAGGGATATGTTTCAGAAGAGCAGGTGAAAAAGGAAGGTTCTGAGGGGGCTGGATTTTGCTGGGTTTGTAGTAGTTTATCGTCATTGCTTTCTGGAATGCTAGCAATCTGTGCTGCCATTAAGTAGTAGTATGTTGCTGTAGATGGTCCTCCACATTTCCTACCACTTAAAGGGTTGATTTGAAGTGCCATTCAGCATTTTGAGCCTTCAGCTCAAAAAAGAAAAAAAAGGCACGAATAACGATAGATTTTTTCAGTGATGATCCCTTTGCCAAAGGCACTGGGTAAAATGCATTGTTTGGCACTAATCCTGGAGACCACAGGGTAACAAACAATGAAAATGTGTATGTACTTCATAAGGAAATATCAGGAAAGATAAGTGTCTTCTGATTTGCTTTTCCATCCTGTCTGTTTCTGTTGTTGTATACATTAAATTTCTTACCTCATCAATACCCTTCTCTCCAGATGCCTAGGGGAAAGAAATAAGAATACATCCAATATAGAAGAATAAGAAATGGATGTAGTCAGAGACTGGGATATACTCTTTCAAAGTTAAAGTGGATATATCTACCGACGTAACTGGTGTAGTTCATGTTTCTCTTCCCAGAAGAGAATGCCAAGTCAATGCCAAAAGGGTTAAAGGTCTGAGATGAACAGGTGTGTGGCTGGTCATCATGGAGAAGGTTATAATCATTACTTCAAAATGTGTCTTTGGGCAGTTATTTCAGCTATAAAGAAAATGTTGCATTTTGAGAAACATCATATGTTAGAAGGCAGAAGCTATTTTGTGGGCCTTTCTGTGAAGATCAGTTGTGGCATATGGCCAATATGTCAGCCTCCGCAAAATGAGATCCAACAAGTTTTCCCTTCGCTTACCATTTTATCTTTGCTTGAGCTTTAACTGTTAAATCAGATCCGTAACAGAAGTGAAATTGTTAAGGGACTAATAAGTAGGCGAGCAAAGAAATATGTATGTTAATTCTTCTGTGGGGATTTAATATTTCTTTTTTAAATGAAATGACTTTAGACTGCATTTGGTATGCACCTTCGATTGAGAAGTTGATAAAGCTAGAGTATTTTAATAGCTTGTTTTGCCAGCAAAATGTTTTTGTATGCATTTGAGGAGTCTTATTCAGGTCTGATAACAATAGTTTCCTGATTTTGTACACTAGAGAAAATATGTCACCTGCACTGAAAGTGTTAACCCGGGTAGCATTTGCATGATGGTTACAGCAAAGTCTTCCTTTCTCATTGGAGGGAGGAAGGAAAGAAATTGAATTATTGTTATTGAAGTTGTTTTACTGTCACGGTTGATCATACACAAGAAGTTCTGCTGCTGGCAGGAGCAATTACTATTTAACTTTTACATATGTGCTGTATTTTTATCTAATTTACTCAACTAATAAACTGTATTTGTAGGTGAGATGAGTGAAAGCCGAGCAAAGAGAGTTCGAATAAAGGAAGTTGATGGCTGGACTCTAAGGATGCTTATTGATTATATTTATACTGCTGAAATTCAAGTTACAGAAGAAAACGTGCAGGTAAGAGTGAGAATATTTTGTGCAGGAAAAGAGATGTAATGTGCAGAGTCATTTATTTTGCCAGTGTGGTTCAACTCTGACATGGGAAATCTTATCTGTGAACTGGATTTTTTTCAGACCATGTGCTTACAAAGCAAGGGGCCATGCTGTTTAAATTCTGGGTCAAATTCAAAGACTATTGAAGTAAATGAAGAGTTGGTTGGCTTTAATGGGCTTTAATGGGCTTTGCAACCAAACCTTATGTAATATAATAAAATAGATGGTCTACTCTGCCTAAAATTAATGCTGTCAGCCATCTCTGTACCACCCCCTCTCTGATGCTTTAGTGCAACTTAAATAAACAAAGTTGATTTGCTCCTAAATGTGAAACCATGTTCTCCAATTAAGCTGTTCTGTTTGTTTTCTTATATTTTTTTCCTGCTACACTGCAGAATAAATTACTTTCTCCTGCTTAGTCTATACCTTGCCAGTGGCCACTTGTGCAGAAATTTTTAGGTACTGCCGTTTTTTTTTTTATTTTTATAAAATCAGCCAAAATCTAACATGAAGGTTTTGCCCATCCCACACAAACAGAGCTGTCTAATCGGCTGTACCTTAAGCTGAAACTTCAATTAGAATAAGACAAACACAAGCTTAGAGAACATAGCTTCCTGCCCTTAATGGTTTCTGACCACAAATCTTGAAGCTGGTCAAGGTAGATTTTCCTTCCACTACGTTTTGAGATTCAGCATAGATTTTTGATAAGTTAAAAACTAGTTGTATAACAGGTGATATATTTAATTCTCTTGTTTTTCGTTTTGCTCCTATGCCCTTGTTTCTGCCTTTGCCCAATGCCAGATTTACTAGTGGTTATTTTGCTGCTTTTACAGGGGACAAAGCCATTGTTGCTGCAAACTTCTGTTGCAATATTCTGAAATTTGTTGCTTTTATTGGGCATTAGGCTGAAATTAATAGCTTTTTATTGGCTGCTGGATCCAATGGGGTCACTGCTAGCGTGAACTATGCTTGATTGAAGGCCTAGAAATGAGAAATGTTACCAACTTGAAACAAAACACCCTATTACTAAATCTTCCATATCTTAGTTCATATCATAAGTCTTAATTCTGCAAGACTAATTTCTTGTCACCTACTTCTTAATGAATTGTTTACTTCTGGTCTGATGATAGGTGTACATAGTGGAAAAAAAAAACTGTCTGAAATGATATTGTATCTTGCCAGGCTGGTGGTTGCACAAATCTCTGTACCGCTGTGGGAGACCTCGGGCAAAATCCAGAGGTGTCAGAGATTCCCTAATAGACCCCTTGTTGCTTGACCGTGCTGGCTTTTCATCCTTAAACCAGAATATTCTGTCTTTCTGACATACCTTAATGACCTTAATCTTGTACTTTTGATGCATAGTACCAGACTGGACTTAACAGGCAGCCTACTGTGTTTTGGCTGTAGGTGCTGCCTGGTAGGATGCGTTTTAGCCCATAGTTGGCAACACTGACTCTTCTGTGTTAATGGGGAGAAGTCAGTGTTATGTTTCTTACTCATACAGGACTCATTAAAGGCCATAAATCTCCAGGCTTAAAGCTCCTGAGTCTGATTAGGGCTTTCATTTTCACAGCTCCAGATTATCTGTCTGAAGATATATCTGATGATGTTGGGGATGGTAATATAAATAATGTGGCCTGGTGAGTGATATTATAAGTTTGTGGTTACTTAACTACTGAGAAGATAGTCAAGCTTTTAAGTGGATTTGGTTTTATTGCAATGCAGTTGCACTTTAATGTGGATACTGAATACACTTGTAATATGACTTGTAATGAACGTACAGCTATTCTTACTTTTGTCACTTGCATCCTTTTTGCATTATCAGTACTAGATATGTACTATTTATTTGCATTACGGCAGAACCAAACACTATGGATAAAAATGAATACACTGGCACAAGTCCTTTTTCTTAAGTTTGAAAGCCAAGGCGGGAAAATTGTTACTGTGAATTTCTGGAAAATTAGAAACCTAGCAGAGACTGTCAGGCCTCAGTTAAAATTGTATTTTCTCTATCAACATGTTGCATGCTCTTGAGGTTAATTCTAGCTCTCAACTTCTGGCCTATATAACATGAATAAGTATCACTAGAAGGTAATGGTTAAGGATTTATCTTGTAGGAATACAGAACCATGAAAACCTAAGATGCCGTGTGATACCGTGTCTCCTAACGTTTTTACATTTGGGCTGATGTGCTAAACTGGAGCTTCATCTTGTAGGTTATGATTCTTATTTTGATACCTTTCATGGGATTTCAAGTCCATTATTATGTCTCTTCAGGTTATACATAGTAAGAATTGCTATTGAATTAATTTCTAATTCATGATACAATATTGGTTTGAAAAGAGCACGAGCACTTTAAGTAATACAGAATTACTAAGTACTCTGTATTAAAATAGCTACATTGTATATTTATGAAAACTAGTTATAAATGAATACTTAATGGTATAGCCAAGCTCACTGGTCTTTCTCAAGAGGCAGGTAACTATGAGCTTCTTTCATTCGTATCTTTCTTCATCTAGACCTGGATGGGAGATTGTGTCCTTATGGTGCCTTCACAACTTCTGAGTAAGAGCTGTTCATTTCTGCTCCCCACTGTCACGTTCTCACTTGTATTTTTTTGTGCAAGGAGGGGGGAGGTGTAGAAAAGTCAGGTGTAATCAACGATTGAGGAGAAAAACACATTCATTTAGTGCGTAAACTATCAACAGGGGAGGCCTTCAGCACTGGTTGTTATCACTACATTACTTAAATACAAAAGGGCATTTGTTCTTTTCTTCAGTTCTTGGTTCAATAGGTTCTCCCCAGCCCCCAACAGTAAGACAGCTGGTATATGAACATGATAAATGTACATTCTTTATTTTCTTCTAGTATTTGTCCTTCATTTAGAAGGAATTATTTTATAATTCATCTCTAATGGCACTCACTTAGCGTAAAGCTATACCAGTGTTCCTCTCATATTTACACATTACGTCACGTTTTCCTACGTTTGCAACTCTCAGCTGTTCCTTTGGTTTTACTTTTTTTTTTTTTTTCCTAGAAATGAAATTAAGTGTCAGGCTTAATACAATATCACATTTTTCATGTTTTAGGAAGGGAACATCAAAGTTAATGTTTTTAGAAGGCAAATCAACTTTCTTGCACATCTTTTTTTTTTTTTTTTCAATTTCCATATAGGTATTAACTACATGCAGTGCACAATGTGGGAGAGTTAGTTACTATAAGAAGCTCATGCGTGAGTAACTCTCCCACACTATGCCGATGCATTTCAGCACGTATTTAGTCAGCCTTATACCTAGGGCCTCTATGGAGAGCAAATATATCACAGAAGAAGTTCCTGCAGTTATTCACGGGCTGTGGATTTGTTATGGGCTTTAGAGGTTGGCTTGATACACGGAGAGTGGGGTGTGATTGGGGTAAACATGGGATAAAATCGGTTGTTTCTTTCTCATTCTATGCTACAGTTCTCTGTTCCTGTAGTTGTGCTGGTACAACTACTTCCTGGTCTGCATTATAAACCAGAGCACTGGACTCCTGGACTTACATTAAAAAAAAAAAAAAACAAAAAACAAAAAAACCACCCCAAAACCCCCAAAAAAACAAAAAACAAACCCACAACACTCCTTTTCCCCTCCCTCCCCCTTTTTTTCCCCCTGGCATTTTTTTTTTTTTTTGGAGTTACTCTTAAATTGGATCACTTCAAGGATCTGGTTTATGAGGTGGCCCTGCCAGCTGTTGTGTTCACACAATGTTGTGAGTTAGTGTATTGAAGTGTGGGAACATATACCTGTGTTGGGAGTAGACATTTGCCTGCTGCCTGGGGAGAATATTACGGGTAGCTTCACTTTGGACCTACTGATAGACATGCTGTCTTGCTTTTGAACAAGAAGTGTGCATGAGAGATAGCAGAAGAGAAAATCACAATTAATAGTATTTTTACAAAGTCCTATCATGGAGTATTTTTCCCTTTAAAGAATTTTGTTAGGTACAACCAACATGAAGTCCTGAACAGGGTCCTTTTTAATATGTATCATTTTTGTGTTCATTTTCTTAAATTATTTAATAACAACTTTTGCATAATGATAAGCATATTATAAACTCACAAATGCACAATATGTGTGCATCTTTCTTTTGTAACTCTTGCTTTTCACACGGATTGCCATCTAAAGTATAACAGACATGCTTCTATTTGTATGGTGTCATGGGCATAAGAGTTGACAGCACATTTGATTTGAGATTTTGTGAAAACAAGGTCCAAAACCGCAGCTGATTTCCCTAAGAAATCCTCAAAACCCAAGATCCTCATGTTGTCCAAGCTTTTTACTAAGACAGTCATTCTGCAGTACAATATTTGGTAACATGGGCTTTGGCTATTTGTGCTGTACCTCATCACCTGTAGGATCTACTGGTTGAACAACTTTGCAGGGTTGTTGAATCCTGAAGTCTTCTAGCTCAAAAATGAACAGATACCCCGCACCAAAACCCAGAGAAGTCCCATGGCTTATGACGGACTTGTGCTTTTCAAAACAGTCAGCTTCTGAATTGTGCTTGTGGCACGACCCACAAACACTTGGATAGACAGGACTGAGGGTACGTTAAGGGAGCCCGAAGGAAGAAAGAATGGGAGGTCACAGGGAATACCACAAAAGATAATTGCTGCTGAACTCTGTAAAGTGAAACAGCGACTGAATGTATCTAGTCTCAGCAGAGCATATTTAATCTAACAGTGGAAACTTTATAACAATCCTTATGTAGTTTGTTCCAGTTGCTTTAATAGCTTTTGTGGTTAAAAAGGTAATATCCGACTTAAGTCTTCTTTGGTCCCTACTAGACTAATTTTGGGACTTCCTTCTGCTGTCTTGTAAAGCAACTTGTTGCTAGTTTTGCTGTAACAGTCTTATGTATTGAAAGACTGTTCTCATTCATATAATTTAATCTTTTTTCTTTAGAGTTGAACATCATAGACTTTTCTTTGGAGACAGTGCTTTCTACTTACGATGCATCACGTGCAGTTTTATGTGGGTGGTCCATGTGAAATGACCTCTGTTTAGGGGCTAACAATTTTTTTTCTGAAACTGTTGTACTACCAGAATATCAGATTTGGTAACAAAGTTGTTTTTGTCCTCATGCCTGGGTCTTATGACGGTTTCAGATTTCCTCCTTCAGAAGCCTTTCCGCTAAAGGATGGGTACACTGGTTTGCAGGAGTTTAATTAAAAAGGAGGTTCAGGATCATGATGGAATTACCAGTTTAACAACTTATGTCTACTCATCAGCTGAACAGCAGCAGCTGTTTGTGTGTGCTTTTAGCTTGAAGAAGATATAAAACAACTTAGTATAAGCCGGTTTCTGAGACTCATCGCTTTCCTTAGTATTTGCCACAGTCTTCAAGCACTTACATGATCAAATTGCAATAGCTGCAATTCCAGTAATCTTCAGAGCCATACTGAGAGTCAAAGTACTCCTGAGCTGAGAGTCAAAATACTCCTAGGAATATTTTGATGCTTGTTGAGCTTTATCCTCAAAAGAAATATTTTGTGTATAAGAACTGGTGACTAAACTAACAGTCTTTATCTGAGTTAGCAGCACTGAGAAGTGTAAAAAGCATAAAGTATGTTTTTTGAAACAGTTTCATTTTAGATACCTAACTTGGAATGTTTTTCAATAGTTTCTAAAGCCCACCAATAAATAATACCTTTGAACACTAAAGAACATCTCTTTTCCCTTCTTGCATCAAAAGATGTCCCTTACCTTTCAGAGGGGTATATTCAGTTTTCTTTATGAACACAGGAAATTTTCTGGTTTAAACAGGGTAGACTTTTTCCATTTTAGAACCTAAGGCTGACTGTAGTTTACAAATGTGTGACTGGGCATGGTAAGAGGAGAGAGTTCATTTCAATACTTGAACAGAGACATGCATTCTGTGTCCTGGAAGTATGCCTGCTGCTGTGTAAGTGGGTGGGAGAGATAAAAGAAATATTTATTCAACTGAACTGAATGCTGTGAAGCTTTCGCTGATTCTTAGCATACAGTAGGTTCTGTTTTAAATATAATGGTTTTTTAGATATATATTTTATATATATATAACTGCTTTGAGACAATGTAATGCTGAAATTGCTTCCATGGGAGCTTGGCTGTTTTCCTTCAGAGAACATATGAAAGCGATGCCTGGAAAAAAATGCTGTACTTGATTTAGGAATCTAGAAAGAGTAGGAAGGGAATAAGTTTGATCTTGATGCATTTGCAGATGTGCCTCTCTAGCCACCTCTTCTTTAAGGACTTTTTGATAATGAGGGGAAGTGAAACAGCTTAAGTGAAGATACATCTTGAAAAGAGGCAGTGCTAGGTAGGCTGGATCTAGGCAATTACAGCCCTGTTGGTCATGACAAACACCTTGTGTGTCACCAGGAGACCAACAGATAATTAATATAGGTCCTGTACTTCCCCAGTCGTGCACTCTATTGAAATGCAGGGCTCCTTAAGAAGAGTTTATCCTGAATTAACAGCTATCACTGAATGGTTTTCAAATAGACTCTCTCATATGCTCGACAGTGTGGTTTGGTGATGACAGTATGGGTAATGATAGCAATTTTCCTGGCTAGGAGTAGTCACAATTTCCTAGGAGATACAGGTAACTTAATAAAACTATTACTGCTCTACCACCAGTTAAATTCAGGATCCCTCAAGTTTGCAGGCTGGTTGTTGATAAAGGCCTTTTGATTACTTTTATTTACCTGTGTTTACTGACCAAAATTGCCTGGTGACAGCATTTAATTTTTTTTTATTTTGAGAATACCAGTACTTCCCACTGAAGTCTTCAGTATATTATTTATTAGTTGAATACAAGTTTTGAGTTCGTAGATCTATGTTTTAAGGCAGTGCATCCCCACGGCACCTGGACAGCCATTTCTGACTACTTTTTCATCTTGGTTTGGCTTCCAAAGTATTTCCAGCAATACACGGCTGCTTGCATGTTTGGTGCTGGAGACAGAATTTTGGGCCATGTGAGTATCCTTCTGATCTGGTTTCTCGCTAAACTCTGCGTGCTCCTAAAGAATGAAGTCAGGTCAGATAATACCACTGCTGTTGAATATAACAGCAATACTTTTTTTCCTTACCTTCTAGAGAACATTTTTTTGAGTGAGTGAGTTTGTTTCTCTTACTGCCCCTAAAAAAAGTGGAGCAATGTTGCATAGATTTCTCTGTCAATAGCTGCCGTAGATTTTTTTTTTTTTAATGACAATAGTTCTGACTTTACATTAAAGTTTATAAATATTGACAGCATCTTTTCATCTGTATTTCCTGTGACTTAAATTTAACTTGCCAAAAACTCAGCAAAATATCTTGGTGCAGCCAAATCTTCATTAAAACTGTACATCTATCTTTCAAGCTGTTCATACAGTTTTATTTTTGTGACCTGATACTGAATTCTGATACCCAAATAATCTCCTGTAAGCTTAACATTTTGGACAGATTTGGCTGATGGCAATCAATACAGTTGCCGAAAAATGGATTTTCTCTTCATATTATGTTAAATAACATAAAATGTTCAATTGCAATACTGCAGAATTTTTCAGCACCATTCAAACAAAAATGGTCTTTGCACTGTGTTCTGATGCCTCAGATGGGCACAAATGAAAACTTGTTGTGATGTGTTAACCTACTCAGACTTGATAATCATTTTGCATGCCATACCAGCTTGTCATACCTGCCCTGCAGCAAGTGCATGTGTTTCAAAATTTTTTTTTTTTTTAGCCGAAGGGCCAAGTGTTAAACCATATACCTGGGCTTTTTTATTACTACTGTGAGTTTCCATAGGTAGAGTATAATTTGTCAAGACATGACTTTTAAAAATGAGGTACAGGTACATAATTTCTCATCAAGTGAAAGCAGGTTATGCAGTGACAGACTAAATTGTCAGCCGCATTAATCTTTAGATGAAATACAGTTGTCAAAAATGAGTAATTAACACTGTTGTCTGTAACTGCTGCTTTAACTGTTGGACCATGTACTTAGAATCAGGGCTAAAGTTTAGGAATGCCAATACAAAAATGTTTCTCCTCTGTCTTAAGAGTGCTGAGGCATTTGAAGACTTCATGGTGCATCCCAGCATGCAGAGCCACGCAGCTTTACTGATGATTCTTTTTACTGCGGTTCACAGCTTATGCCCTTCTGAGAATGGTAGTCAACAGGATGACCATGAGCCAGCAATGTGCCCTGGCGGCCAAGAAGGCGAATGGCATCCTGGGGTGCATCAAGAAGAGTGTGGCCAGCAGGTCGAGGGAGGTCATCCTCCCCCTCTACTCTGCCCTGGTGAGGCCGCATCTGGAGTACTGTGTCCAGTTCTGGGCTCCCCAGTTCAAGAAAGACAGGGAACTGCTGGAGAGGGTCCAGCAAAGGGCAACGAAGATGATTAGGGGATTGGAACATCTCTCCTATGGAGAAAGGCTTAGGGACTTGGGTCTCTTTAGTCTAGAGAAAAGAAGATTGAGGGGGGATCTTATTAATACTTACAAATACTTAACGGGAGGATGCCAGGGGGATGGGAGCAGTCTTTTTTCAGTGGCGCCCAGTGATAGGACGAGGGGTAATGGGCATAAACTTGAACATAGGAATTTCCATCTTAACATGAGGAGGAACTTCTTTACTTTGAGGGTAGTGGAGCACTGGAACAGGCTGCCCAGAGAGGTGGTGGAGTCTCCCACTCCGGAGACATTCAAAACCCGCCTGGACGCTGTCCTGTGTAACTTGTTGTAGGTGACCCTGCTCTGGCAGGGGGGTTGGACTAGATGATCTCCAGAGGTCCCTTCCAACCCTAACCATTCTGTGATTCTGTAATGCTTTAGGAAGAGAGGGTGGAGAAAGGCTGAAGAACAGCTGTATACGTAGAGGTCTTTAGGACAGAGGGTGTCTCGACTGATGCTTTCAACTTTCTAATTGATGTGACAGCTTTAGTGTTCCTTTAATGATATTTTATGTGATAGGTCTTGTAAAATATTTGCAGACAGCCCTTCCCCCCTTCAATATATGACAAGTAAGGTGCTAATTATTGAACCCTGAGGTGACAGCTTACAATCCTGCTTGGTTTTTAATTTCCTGCTGGGAATTAAAATCCTTGTCATGATATTTGGCTCCCACATCTTCCACCAGTGGGTGTTTGCTGGACTTTGCTTGATCTTGAAACCTAGGAACCTTTTTTATGCTGTCCATCATCATACTTCAGCTTAGCATCACTTTTTATGCTGCCTGCCTGGAGACATAGAACCTTCTGTCCATAAACTTTTTTTTTTCTTCCCTTTGCTAGTAGGTTTCAAGCAACTGCACTAATTCGTGAAAGTGTTTTTCTTTACAAAACATGTTTTATGTAATAGAGCTATTGAGTGTCAAAAGCTATCAGTGGTTGGTGGTCTTGTTTCCCTGACATGGATATTATTAAGGGTTTAGGAGGAGATTGAGTTCTTTAATGGATCATATCACAGAGCTGTAAAAATAAATGAACTTTTGGTCTTTCTGCTCATCTTCATCATGGCTACTAAATTCTGGAAGTTCTTGCATATCCTGAAGTCATATCCAGAGTCAGTCAATTTAAAATGGATTCTAAAACTGGCTCATTGTAATGACTTCATGATTAAAACAGAATTAAAAACATCGGTTAATCCTGATGTGTGTTGAAACCACTCTTTATATGGTAATCCAAACTTTCACTTCTATTCTTTTATGCCAGTACAGTTTTAATAATATTAGGGGCTCGCTGACACTGCAGAGAGGTACTTAAATCCAAGCTGACATGAGTTTCATTAGAAATCCTACTCGCAGAAACACGTTTAAGTCTTACTGGGCAAGAATTTAGTGCTGGACTAAAGCCTTATAGTATACTGTTTGTGTGCTGAAGGACCACTGTGTTTTGCTGTTGTGGATATTTTATACATTAGGCCTCAAGCAACCATCTGGTTACCTCTTTTGACCCCCTTTTTTTTTTTTTTGTATTTTTGACAACAGCTTTGAGGATTTTAATAATATGAGGGCACAACTAATATGTGGCTTAGCTGGAGGAGAGACAGTGGCACACTTCTTGAATTTATATGCATTATAAGACATGTCAGGCAACAGTAAATGCTCTAATTTTTCCAGTGAAATAATCCTACTATGTGTTCTTCATTTACTTATACATGCCTGCCTGTCAGGAGAGCAAGTGTAGGAGGGAAGGGAAAAGAGGAGTGTGATCTTTCTACAGGCATATTTTATTACCAATACAGGTTTCATTAATTTGTGCTTTAAATGAGTAAGCTTAGCATAAGAGAGCTGCTGACCAAAACACTAAGCAAACTACTTTGTGGGGAAACTTATTATTTTGCTCTCTGTCAGTTTTTAAATGCATATTGAGTAGTATGTATTTTTCTCTATATATTTTTTTTCATAGCGTATATTTTATGACTTTAGTCATTATGTATGTGCAAAGTAGAAATTGCTTGGGTTTTGGGGCACAATATTACTATGCTCACTGCAGAATAGATACGGTTACTATATTGTCACTCCCCTTTCTATGTTTGTTTTTCTTAAGGCTCAGAAACTGGGGTTTTTGGTTTGGTTGCAGGTGTATTCCAGAGCCTCACACCTGGCTGATAGACAGTTGATGTCCTACTAAAAAAATAAAAAAATCCCTTTTCTGATTTGGCTTACTTGGTGATATGTGACAGAAGAAAATCACACTGTGTGCCAACCATAAGGAAAGTGTTAGGAGTTGCTGAATCTGGTAGCCTGATAACAGCAGGGCAGCTGCAACTCCGTGTCCTCAAGCTCCAGCTGGTAGTGAAGCTGAGCCTGTATTTCCAGTAGGCACATACACAATCACATGTACATGGCACAGGTACATGCAGCCAGCCGCACGCATCGGAGCAGACAGAAGCACTCAGCTGTTGTCTCGATTCTGTCTTGAGCTCAGCTATCTTCCTAAAAAAAATCTCTTTGACATGCCTGTGCAACGCCTTCTTTTGCATCGTGGTACTAGACCTAGAGCAGACCTTCTCAAATTATGTTTTAAGCCAGGCTGAGTAAATACAATTCATACTTCTTCATTTAGGGATAAAATTCTTTGCTAATCTCTCACCTTGGTTATAGATGGTAAGGTGAAGTTTTGGGAGGTAGGTAGCAAAAGGAGTTTGTAGAGAAGGCAACTGCTGTTTCGGTACAGCTGTAGCTTTGGTGGCAGAGATAAAAATGGTGGCAGGACCATCAGAACCAGGAGAAGCAGGTGTTGCACAGATATGGCAACTACTCTTTCCTGAGGTATTCACATTTTTACATTCCTTTTTTTTTTTTTTTCCCTTTTCTGAAGATACCTTGCTGCTATGTCTCTCTGTCCTCCAAGTGATGCTTTAGTCACACTTTGCTAGCATTTCCCAGCCAATGAATCTTTTTATAACATCTTTTTTTGCTATGGTCCTGCTAAATGGGAGATTCCCGTATTTTGTTCATACAGAAAATTGGGTAGGCAGAAGGGTATGAGCCTTGTAAGAATGAAAAGATACCTAAATGGCAGTTTGTAGTTGCTAAAGAGAAATATGTAAGGGAGAAACAGAACCAAGAATGAGCACAAGAGATAAAGATGAGTCTAAAATGTGGATCAAAAGGTATGAAGAGTGAATTAAAATTGTCCCGAGGCTGTAAAAGACTGTCTTGGACTATCAAATGCCCAAATGTGTGGGAGGCAGAGAGTCTTGAACTTTTCTGGAGAGAGACTGCGGTCTTACGGACTGAATCACAGATTTTCCTTATCTCAACATCTTTGTTCCTTCAGAAAATGTTTTTAGGGGTTTAAAAACCACTTGTTTCTGCTTATTTGGAAGAGAAGCGTCTGGGCAAAGGCGGTGAAGAGGCTTGTAGCTTGGCTGTGTCAGCATGGTCTAAGCAAGAGCCAAGGAATGAATCAGAAACTCATGGAGGAGGTGATGGGGTGAGACAGAAGTGGGGTTGAGGCAGGAGTACATTATAGAAGAGATACTGATCTGTAATCCTGCCCTTCAGAAGCATGTGATTCTCATTACTGTGGGAGGTGAATGGGAAGTCACTGAGGGATTTAAACAGGCATGTTTAATTTAAATGATAAAAAGAATAAAACACTTTTGCTCAGCACTGCAGCTCTAAATATAACAGCTGTTCATTTCCTGCATGTTGTTTCTTTAATGAGTGATTTAGGAGAGCGTGTAGGCTGCCAGAGCCACGCATGAGCAAGGTGCCAAAAACTAATTAAGGTAGAAAGTCCCAGTTACGCCAACGGACTGTGCAAGGTGCATCCTCTTACAGACCAAGGACAGGGTTAGAGAAAGAGTCAAAAGATAAGGGACTGAAACAAATGAGTATCAGATCACTAGGGCAAAAAGGATTTTGTAGACATATATGTAAAAAATAATCCTTGCATACACACAGAGAAGAAACTTTCAAAGTGAGGTGGCTGAGATGATAAAAATGTTATATTCTCTAGCTGGCTATTCCTTGCAGTTTCAGCTCACATTTTAGCAAATCAGTACAATGTCACTAGTGATCCTGAGCATTAGAAAGTCTGTGAAGGATTTTTTTTGTTTTGTTGTTAGCCTCAGGTAACATAAGGGAAGTTCAAACTTTCCATATATTTTAGAATTCTACTTGAGTTGTGCATAGCTCCTACAAACCTTCTGTAATTCTTTGAGTGCTCCAGAAATAACCATATCAAAGGCTTTTGAAAGTCAAGTTAGTTATAGTCCCTTTTAGATTGTCACATGATGAGCAATAAATAGATCAAAAATCCCTAGGGAGCACAGGAACAAATAGGAATAAATAGTTGGTTTTCACTGTATCAAAATGGTTGTAATGTGTCACAAGCTTCCAAAGAATGACAGATTTTCTTTAGTTTTGAAAAGTAGGGAGCAAAAGATGTAGATGATAAACTGCTTTAAGGGGTTTGTTTTTTTTTTTTTTTCCAAGACCAGACTAAAATAGAAAATTTCGCTGCTTTCTAGCTAAGCTAGTTGTCGGGCTAGCATGATTGCAGACCAAATTTAGTGCTGGTAAGTGTAAAGTAATGCATGAAAAGTAAAAATTGAATTAGTCCTACGCAATGCTATGTTTTACATTAACAACTTTTCCTAGAATAGAATAACATACTGTAGTCACCTTAGAAAAACTTCTGTTCATTGTGAAATAGTGGCTTTAAAAAGAAGTGTAAAAAAAGGCACAGCAGCATCTGTATGTCACTGTATAAATCTGTTCTCACCTGTAATGCTCTGCTGGATGGTCTAAAATATGACAGGAATAGCATGCTTTTGGGACAGGCTTAAAGCTGTTAAAGGCATGGAAAGGAGATTATTTGAGAGGGAGAGAAGTTGGGCCTTTTTTAGGTTGACTGTGAGATGACTAAACAAGGACTCTATTTTTCCTCCACTATCTATTTGTTTTAAAGGCTCCTTATACCCTTTTTAAGGGTCAAAGAGTGAGTTATTTACTTATGCTAAAGATAATAAGCTTTTCTTTAGGATACCTAAGAGAGGAGCACACAAAAATGTACACGTGCATACATACCACTGTTGTTATTACATTTAAATGGGGGATACTTAATGAATAGACCCTCTTGCTGCAAAATGCATGAGAGGAGCCGCCTAGGATGCAGAAGGTGAGCAGTGTGCTTTTTGAGCTGTGCTGGTTGGTTTGGAAATTATTACCTGTGAACCGTGGGTTACAATTATACAGACCGTGTTTCAAAGCAGCTATTTTCACCTCCTAAGGTTTACCTCCCTAATTAGGTGAGAGCATATGAGGTCCAGGTCTGGGTTAGGTTCACCTGTTCCACTTTCCTCCATCCTAGGTTTCTTCTTCCCCTCTTCCTTGGAAGGGGGGAAGAGAGAGGAAGGGATGGTTCTGATGGAAGCAGAGCAGTGCTGTGAAGCTTCATTTCAGTAAATACTGGGTTTAATCACATATTGGGGAAGGGAGGACGTAACAGATTCTGTCTCAAGCCAGCCACAAAACTTGCTTCCAGTGTGGCTGAGAGCGTGGAGGAGATCCCTGGCTAGTTGCAGCAGAGCTAGACAGAAACAGTTCTAAGAATGGCAAATTTTTGCCATTTCTTCCTCTTTATCTTTTACTCCTCTCTCACTCTTAAAAGAAGGCTGCATCCCTGACTCACCAACCAGAACCATAGTCACCACCACAATCGTTTACTGTCCCCTTTCAAACCTGGAAGACCAGGCTCTTGTGTCATTGCAGTTCTTATGTTTAGGTACCTACAAAGCACTGGACACTGCCAATTTTTCTCAAGTGAAGTTTGGTTTTAACTAACTAGAAATGCTGTTCTAAAAGGTAAGACGTATCTTTGTGCTTCAAGACCAAACTATTCCTTACATTTCAAGGAAATGTTCTCTGTTGTGGCTGATTTACTCCAGAGTATGAGGTTTCACACACCTTTCTCTGACAGCGAGTGAAGGTGGGTATTCCTAGACTACCCAGAACGAATAGGCTATTGCTTTGGTCTAATACATAGTTACCTCATGAGGTTCAACAAGGCCAAGTGCTGGGTCCTGCACCTGGATAGGGGCAACCCCCGGTATCAGTACAGGGAGGAGATTGCAAGCATCCCTGCTGAGAAGGATGTGGGGGTACTGGTGGATGAAAAGCTGGTCATAAGCTGGCAATGTGCGCTCACAGCCCAGAAGGCCAACCGTATCCAGGGCCGCATCAAAAGAAGTGTGGCCAGCAGGTTGAGGGAGGGGATTCTGCCCCTCTACTTCACTGTGGTGAGACACCCCCCCAGCTCTGGCGGCCTCAGCACAGGAGAGACGTGGACCTGTTGGAGCAGGTCCAGAGGAGGGCCACTAAAGGATCAGAGGGCTGGAACATCTCTCCTATGAGGACAGGCTGAGCAAATTGGGGTTGTTCAGCCTGGAGAAGAGAAGGCTCCAGGGAGGCCTTATTGTGGCCTTTCAGTACCTAAAGGGGGCTTATAAGAAAGATGGAAACAAACTTTTTAACAGGGTCTGTTGCGATGGGACAAGGGGGAATGGTTTTAAACTAAAAGAGAGTAGAGTCAGACTAGATATAAGGAAGAAATTTTTTACAGTGAGAGCAGTGAAACACTGGCACAGGTTGCCCAGAGAGGTGGTAGATGCCCCATCCCTGGAAACATTCAAGGTCGGGCTGGACTGGGCTCTGAGCAACCTGATCTAGTTGAAGATATCCCTGCTCATTGCAGGGGGGTATGACTAGGTGACCTTTAAAGGTCCTTTCCAATTCAAACTATTCTGTGATTCTATGATCTCTATATTTGTATTATTAACATGATTTAAGGTTGATCTCAGAACTGATCATAAGTGCTCAGCTTCTATACCCAAAGGGTGTTGGCCTTCTAATAACAGGATGGGAAGAACATGCAAATGGAAGAGCATGCAGAAGGAAACTTGGAGATTATTTTTTCATGCAGTTAACTAGGGAGGGATGCAGTGCATTTTCTTTTTAGAAGACAGGGATTTTACCCATTATTTAAGCATACGTTTAGCTAAAAAAACTGTAAAGTTCTAGGCTAGCCTGAAAAATATTTTTAACTGTTTTATGGCCCAGCTAGGATTGGGATCCTCATGTGAGAAGTATTATAGCAGTAAGCCATAAGTATGGTGTGGCCGTACAAGTCTACAGAATTGAATAGACTACTTAAAGGAAACAGAGAAATGATGACCCATGGGTAGGTCAGAAGTAATCAGGATGGAGATCACAAGTTTTCTGATTCTAAAAACCTGGTCTCTTCATCCTACCTCACTGGAATGTGGTTGCCCTTTAACTAGACATTAATGAATAAGAACTTTTGTATGTAAGCTGTCTTCTCAGACTGAACAACTTGTGCAAGTTTTCTAAGCCTGTGATCTTTGAAATTATTATGCTGCTAGGCTGTGTTAGAGACTCTTCTCTGTCAAGTTGGATGAAAGCAGCTACTTTCGTCTCAGCTATGACCTTTACTGTAGGCATCCATGTATCTTTCTGTGTCTGACCATAAAGCTACCTGTGGCAAAACCTGAAAGACAGCCCTTGCCAACTTAAAGCGCAGAGGCCATTTGCTCATTTTTAAAGTGTTCTATGCAAATGAAAGTATGTGTGCCCATCCACCTCCCTGTGAAGATCAAGCTGCTTATTATGAGTAAATAAAGCCACTTAAAGAAGAGACTCCATATTTGACCTCTTACTTGAAAGTAAGTTCAGCAGTATGTTGCTACACATAAGGTGAAATTTCTGGAAGCTGAATAAAGGCTTTCTTGAAAATATTTTTGTTTTCTGGTTATTGGTCATGCTGTAAATCATGAAATGTATGTATTAAACCTTCATCCGAAAAAAATGTCAAATGGGAGGCCATTTGCTTTGGGAATTCTGTCCCTGCATATCTGAATTTTATCAGCACATCTAGATTAAAGTGATTGTGAAATTTGTCACTAAGCCTAAAGCTTTTTTTTTTTTTTTTGGAGGTATTCCCCTGTGACATTTCCAGGAGAATATGAACATGGTCTGCTGTAGGAAACTGAATGATAAATAAAAGATTATCTCAATAAAATATAAAGCCATAACTGTAACGTTAAAAGCTTGGAGTAATCAAATGTATTTTGAGTCCACTGAAGGGCTGTTTATTGCACATTAGATGTTAATCTTGACACAATTTTTGTATTGAAGATAAGCACTATACACACAAAGCATTTCTACTTCATGCTATTTCTGTTGTCCTTATTTCTTGGTTTTGTATGACTATAAAACTAGGTAGTATGGATGCATCTTCTGTATCAGAGAATGGGATAATAGAGAAAGCAGAGGTTCGCAATCTACTATCTCAGTTATACTGCTATTTGTTTCCAGCACAGGCTTTTAGGGTTTTGCAAATGGTGTTTCAATCCCTCTCCTGAAGATTGCCAGAAAATATGCAGTTATACTAGGAGAACAAGCCTGGTTTGTTACAAGTCAGTCAGTCTGTAACGTAGAAAAAAAAAAAAAAAAGGCCAACAAACCAATCCTTCAATGTCCTCCCCCTCATTTCCCCCCAAAGTTGTCTACTTTAGGAAACATAGCATGTGAACATTTTGATTCTTTTGTCAGCCTTTTATGTCTTTAGTTTTAGGGAATATTTGAAAAATATTTCTATCGTAGTAATCTTTGGTATAACCAAACTCGGGGTATCTGTCAGTGGGGTCTGAAACCGAAGGTGGTCTGGTACTGAAGGTGTGAGATGTTATGGGTAAATCCTATAACTGAAGCACACTAGCTAAAAGCATCTTTATGTGGGTCAGCCTTTACAGAAAGCTCGAATACCATGTAGTGTGAGTTATGCTATCATGCCTACTTAATTTTTTCAGCTTCTTTTAATCCTTTTGCAGGGGAGCTGTGTGTTCTGTGTGACTGGCTAGCACTTCAGCTTCCATAGTTAAAGAATAAATTGTCCAGTTTCTGAATGACAAAGTATCAGCAGTAAGTGGCTTTGTTCAGACTCCAGTTAGTCTTGTTTAAATTATCCTGTCCTGAAGAAAATACAAAAGTATTTTTATGCAGCTGTATAATCTTGTAAGCACTGATTTACAGCATTATGAAGGATTCTGAGCTTTCATTTTGGATGACTTACTGTACGTATTCTTAAATTCAGTGACCAAACTTCAAATCAAAAACTCTGTTTCTATCAAATAAAAGCGTCTATGATTTTTTTCACTGAAAGCAAAATCTAAAATTCTAACTAAAATTATTTTAGGTTCAAGAATGTTTCACTCCAAGTGAGACAATGTTTCAGTTCTATTTCCAGTGTCTTTTAACAGACGAGGATATGAAAGGCTAAGCTCATGACTGTTAACAAAAATAACCATCAGAATAGAAAATCAATCTGTCTCTTGTGTGCAGGCTTAAGCCAAAATGCGCTGTTACGTGGTGGTTAGGGCACTGTTCTGGTAGAAAAGATCTAGGAGAACCCTTAAGCGAAACAAGACTGGATGGTTCTCATTTGTAGACCAGATAGACACCATTAATTATAGTGTGTTACTTGGTTAAAGGGACTCTTCTCTTACTTTGTTTGCTTCGTGAATCTTGTTTCTGCACTTCAGCAACCCCTAACTGCATTCCAAATCCATCTCAAAACTTCCACACCCACCCCCTTAAAAAAAAAAAAAATCCCAAGAAAGGACAAAACAACACCTCCACCCCAAATGTTTTAACTAAGAATTAGTAGTTCATTCAGATTAATCTTCTAAAGTGGTATCTCTTCTAAATTAATTTTTTGAGCAACTCATTTACTTACCATAATTTGTATGTCACTAAGTGAAGTGGACTCAAGTACAGATTACGATGCTGGCTAAAAAGCAGGTATGTAGAATAGTTACTTTTGCCTTACGCTCCATTTTAATCTGTCACGCTGCTTTCCATGTTGGGAACTGCTTAGTATTTTGTAGATTGTGTCAGTCGTTCAAAATATTGCATTATTATGATTGCTTGTTTTCAACTGAAACAGTGCTCAAGCAATTTGTGTCTAGTACTAAGGGAATGTGAAGGAATAGGACTGTATTTTGATTAGCAGTCTGATTTCTTGCTCTAATACTATAAAACTGCCACCCACACCTAATTTTTAATTGCATGGGCTCATTAAGCTAAAGGATAAATTTATACATCCAAATTTTCACATAGCCTATAAAGTCAAGGATGTTAAGATAAAGGTATCTTTTATAAGATACATGGTATCACATTCTAAACTTGCAGCTCATGCACATCTTTAAATCCAGTGCAGCATCTTATTTATGTGTATTTTAAAAATGGAACAGTGCACTTAGCTTGCATGTGTTGTTCATCTAGAAATGTTAGCAGGGTTGAATTTTCCAAAATTGGAACCTCTACGTTTTATTCCACACATGCAAGTGTTAAAATATTTGTATCTATTTTAGTGTTTTTGTATGCATGCTCCCAAATAGCCTAATTTCAATGCAGTGCTGAATGATTTCACTAGAACTTAGACTACACTTGAGTTACAAACCACAGTTTTAATTACAGCATAGATGCGTGTAGATGAGAATAAAAAAAATAAGATAACTTGGATGATCTTTGACCATTATTTTCATTTCCTTTTTCCTTATGCTGTGATAATATAAACAGCAAGTGAAGGAGTTTAGTTTGCCGAAATTGTTATTTAAACCTTAGAAATAGAGGTTAAACTTTACTGTATTTCCTCAAGATTTGTTTTATGACAGGTATTAACATAACTGCTGCTCTCTGAAATTGATTTCATTTTAAGGTCATAACTGAAAATATGGAATATCTGCAATTAGCAAGGATGTAACTTGCTCTCCTGTGTGCTTCTATGTTGCATTGTATTGTGTTTGGATTCTCCCACATCTGCTTTCCTAGATTAGTCTCTTCCCTAATGTTACAGATTTGTATTTTTTCCCTCCGTGTGATAAAGAATGAAATTTTTCTATTTTAGATGGCACATTATTCAATTATCTTGGCATATGCTGCTTTGATTTTTATTGGCCTATTTGCTTGCAAAATACTTTAATGTTCTGAGAAATGTTGGTTTTGTTTGTGCTGTGGGATCTTGTTCCCAAAACCTGCAATAAGGTTCTTTCATTATTTTCATATTGGCATTATGCTAATCTTAATGCATTGTTGGTAGGTATCAATTGAATTTGGGCAAGAGTTTCATTCCAGAAAATTTAAAAATGGTGGAGCTGAAAATATTGCCTTAAGCATCTTCATACTGCAGGTAGCGCAATATGTTCTGGCAAGGAGAATCTGTCAGTACAAAGAGGAGTGTAAAGATGATAGCATGGATTGATATAAAATTATGGAATCAAATTGATTTAAATCAGCAGGCAGAAAGCTTTAATCAATTTAAATTTTACTTTGCACTGAACTTTTAAAAAGCAGGTTGAGGGGCCTGTGCACTGAATTTTTAATATCTCCATGTGTGGACATTCTGCAGCTTCTTGAGGCAACCTGTTCCAGGGCTTTACCATCCTTATGGTTTAATAAAAAAAAAACCAAAACAACACAAAATAACAAAAAACAACCTAACTTTTTTCCAATCAGATTCTCCGGTGTTCCCACTTGCCTCTTGTCCTACTAGCAGTGCATCTTCAAGAACAGTCTGTCTCAGTCTTCTCTACCCTCCCATTAGATAGTTGTGGATGGTAATAACATCTCCCACTTGTCTTCTCTTTTATGGCTGAACAAATCTGGTTTTCTTAGCCTCTCCTTGTAATATCATGTGCTCCAACTCTCTGATCATCTTTGTGGCCCCTTCCACTGGACTTGTTCCTCCATTCTCAACTAGCAGGACAGGTACTAAAAGCTTATGTGTTGCATAAAGTGGTACCAACTTGTGAGAGCAAGGGGCTGTGTGAAGGGGAGTGTAGCACTGAACTTTGTGAAGCGCATGTGCTGTGAAGGGATGAGTGTTAAGTCATCTAGCAGCCTTCGGAGAGGATGAACTCCCTTGTCTGGTGTGGAGGCACTCCAGGGCAACTTCTCTAACCAGCTGCTTCTAGGTAGTCCACGAGGAGGGTTTAATGTTTGGTATAAAATTTACTCATTTGAAGATACTTGGTGTTACATGTATGCTATGTTTTGATTTAGCAGAGAGATACAGCAATATACTGAAATCACAACATAGGCAAAATATAGCAATTTTGGATCACCATGCAAAACTGATTCCCGTTACCAGTCTGTACGTGTCTGCTGTCAGGATGTTGAGCATCCCTAGTTGACTAGTAAGGAATACGTAGGATAAAGCCAGCTCAAGCCTGTTGCTCTCTTCAGAGTTCCTTCTGTTGGTTGAATTTTTGTAGTTCGTTTTCAGCTGACCCACATAGACACCCGTATCCCTGGCTGGTCTGGCTAGCTGAGGAAGACGTCACACTCTACTAATTATCTCAGAGAAGGCTATTTACACAACCTGATGACTCACTGGTACAGCCATATATCTGAAACAAAGGTTGTCCTCCAGTCCCACTTGTGTTGAGATAAGTTCATCTTTCTTTACACTACTTGGTGGTCATTCCTTGTGTTTCTTCCCCGAGTTCATCTCCTCTGAGCCTTCTTCCATTGTAGGGGCTTGTTGGTTGGTCACACAGGCTGTATCTCCCCGAGACTGTTGTAAACATGTTCCTTGTGAACTGATGGATCACGTGTAGCTGGAGAGGTGCCTGCCTGTACGGGCTGTTCCTCGCCTCAGAGCTCAATACGCATGTGTTTTGGTCACATGAGGTAAATATGTCCGGCTGCGCAAGGGTGAACCGAGTCATAATGCTGTCTGGAAAAAAAGAGGGAGAAAAGCTGCAGGCAACCTCAGTACCCTCAGCCCTCAATGTACTCCTGGCATGTGTCTCAAGGACCACAACGAGAGGGCAGCAGCCTCAAATACGGGTTGATGATCTAGCTGAGTTATTTTGAAGGGCTTGAATCTACTCCAGTGAAAACAACACCCAAGTTTAGGGCCTTAAGTGTATCCCTCCTGACTACGCAGGTGACCCTGCAGGTGGATTTTGTACCTGGTCGCAGTCCTTTTTGTCTCAGTGGAGTTTGAAAGGTGTATTTGGTGTGGTGGGTGCACACAGCTTTGGGAATAGGAGTGTCACTGCAGGAAGGCGAACCAGGAGGAGATATACCAGGGAATAGTCTTCAAAGACTTGTAAGGGTTAAACAATCTGCTTTAGGAAATGTAGCAGTCATTCTCAGATTCATCACCATGACTTTGACACAAAAAAGAGAATACGTAATTTCTTACTTGCCAGCTGTAATAATAATCTGTTCGGTTTCTTTGATTGTAAAAACAACCACCACTGTGATGAGGATGCATTTTCATAGAATAAGCTTTTTTTCCCCCCCTCGGCATTTCTTGCAGCGCAAAGCATTATGCCTATTAAAGTATTTTCGATCTTTAAAGGAAAGTTAGGGTACCCTCTACTGGCTATTTTTGGAAATAAATCTGAGGTATAGCCTAGCAGTTTGGAGTCAGCAGCACTTAAACTTAATCTGTATTGCAGTTTTGATATAAGGATTTTTTTATGGGTTTGAGAGGAGTTTGGGTCCCCCTCGCCCTGGCTTCAGCAGAGTGAATGTGCCTGTGATGAAACTGTATTTTTAAACACAGTTTGTTACAGCTTCCAGGTTAACAGTTTTATAGGTATAAATGGAAATAGCCAAATGTTATCACAGCTCTTGTTGCCTAGTAACCAAAGCCCAAAGTATAATTTCAATGGGATAAATTTGATGCATTTTGCCTCTCTTTTCCTTTTTAGTAGCAGAATACGCATAAATATATTTAGATTTAAATGTGTTATTGTCTGATAAGTAAAATGTATTGAAATCTGTAACTTGATACACTCAATTATGATTTACGAGCTGATGTAAATTTCCCATAATGAAAAGTGATCACTGGTTCTTATAACATTGCTATACTGTTCATATGAGTGAGCAAGCATCTCAGTGTGACTGTGCATAAAAATCTTAAATTCTTTTCTGCGTACCGTTCTCAAATTTCACCTTTGCATTTTGTTTACTGATGATGATTGAACATATTTTTCTTCTGAATCCATTTAAGCAGTCAAGGACTGTTCTCAAAACAGTCAAGGATTGTTCTCAGATGTCGTTTGCTCAACTACACTGATAACATGTCTAAAATTATCTAGGACTGTGTTTGAATTAGTTACTGAAGTTGTAAGCAGTTGTGAAATGTTTACTTCATTAGGACAAGTTGTGTAAATAAATACTGTAGTAGATTTCTAGCCCTGATTTTTGGTGGTAATTTTATACCTTATCCTATCAAATGAATTACCTCCTCACTGTTATAATGAATCATACTGTAGTTCTAGTAATAGAAATTGTATTATTAGTATTATCTTTGCATTTTCATAAACATATGCTAAAACAAAATTACTTCACTGTACTTTTAACCTCATCATTAGTAACCTTTAAGCTTTCTAATTTGTTTTGAATTGTGTGATTTTATCTGACAATTGTGCTTATTAAATAAATACAATCTTCTCCATTAATGTTGTTAGACTTATTTGATATTTTCAAGGATTATCTGAGATTTAAACTAGTTTTTAGTTATTTTGCTTAGCAGCAGTTTGTGTATCTCAGTGCAATCACATTTGTGTTTTTTCCTTCATTTCTCTTTCATTAAATAGTTGATACTCAAAGCAAACCCATGTTAAATATATGATCCTTCTGTTTTGCTGTCTACATTGATAGTCAAATGTGTAAAACAGAGGCTATATTGGATTACCGCTTCAAATTAGGGATTAATGTCCTGAGGAACAGAAAGATGGTTTACAAGCAGGCTTCAGATACGGCAGGCTGAAGGGAGAGGAACAGCCATAAATAGTAGGAGCGGGACCAAAAAATGAACTTTAAAGCAGACATTTAGCTTTACAAGGTTGTATCACCTGAAATCCTTTTTGTTTTAGTTTGGGTCATAATTGTTAGTTTTATTTCAAGAAAAAGAAGTCTAAAGAGTAAACAATAACAGTGGCTCTTTAGAAGCCAAGTAGATAGAAGCTAACAAAGATGATGGCAATTGCAAACATTAAAACTTCTTCCAAAGAGCCATTCTGTAGGAGCATATTCTGCAGCTTTCATGTAATAAGTGTTACACAGGTTTCTAAACTGGTTTACTCTGCTTTTCCAGCTCTCTTTATTCTTCCAGTTTTGTTCTTGTTTGACTCTCTTTAATTCTACCCAAGTCAGTGTTTAAATGAAAAGCATTAAGAAGAGTAGTGCAGCCATTGTCTTTGTATTTGTTGCTTGCTTATTATTGATGCAGTCCTATAGTATGTTTTCTCTATATGTAAGTGAACAGTTGCAAGACTTCCATGTTAAAATATTGCCTGTTGTTGTCCACTGAAGATGCAAGCCTGCACTAATTTCACACTTGAATGTTCTAAAATAGAAGTCTCATTAAAATAACTGTCAAAGGTGCAGAAAATGAAAATATTGTGAAGAAGAATTGTAGATAGCAGTATGGAATTTTGCTGAAAGGCACAATTATAATTCACCTAAATCTCATGGTTAAGTTTTACTGGGCAAATAAAATTTATGTTACGCAGTTTTTTTAAATTTTTCTTTACTGTTTGCTTGCTTTGTGAAAGTTGAAGGATAAATATGTCATTTATGCTAATTCCGTACTGATATGGATTTTTAATGAGTTATAGAATATTTTATGTGCTCAGGCTTTTAAATGCCTGAATTGTCATTCTTTCAAGAAGGTGACAGACTTCTTTAGAAGCTGAATTGATTCCTTACTGGAATCAGTTGCATAAAGATGCTTATTATTGATGCTAAAAAATGGTACAAGGTCCAGTGCTTTCATGCAAACAAGATTTACATATGGTCTAGAAAACTTTGATGTAAAGAAATATCTAATGCTGAAGGTTTGGAAATGAGATGTAATTATGGAGTGTTGGGAACAGTAAGGAGGGAACTTGTGAATGAATATTGGGAAGAGGCTTACATGAAGTGTGAGAATTATAATCTATGGAATGATTTCCCAGTGAACATGATGGTAGAGAAGTTGCTTGTTATTTTAAATCTTAAATCTCGGGGTTTAAGTTCTTCAGTCACGTAATGCTGAAATTTTCCTCTATTTTACTCTTTTAATTTTTCAATGGATTATTTTGTTTTCTTTATTAATATTGAGAATACTCTTGTATAAGCTCAGAATTGAATTGGGATATTAACCACCTGTTGCTTCTCACAGGTACTGCTCCCGGCAGCTGGTCTCTTGCAACTGCAGGATGTGAAAAGGACTTGCTGTGAATTTTTGGAATCCCAGCTTCATCCTATCAACTGTTTGGGGATTCGTGCTTTTGCCGACATGCACGCATGCACAGATCTCTTGAATAAGGCCAACACATATGCAGGCAAGTTATTATTAGTATAGCATATATGTAGCTTGATACCTGTGTGTGTGGGTACACACACACGTGGGTTCCATGCCCACTCAACCCCACCCAAAGGAAACTGAATTTTATCGAGGACACTGCAGACATTTATTTTCTGACAAAGAGTGCATTTGATATGAATGTCTGTGAGAGAAATAAAGTCTCCTGGCTGGAACATAGTTATAATAAGCACAAAGGGGTGGCATCTTCATGGCTTATCAGGGCCATACAGGGTCCAAACAATTTGTAATCCAGAAAGAAGCTAGCTTGCTGTTTAAAATTTTGCACCGTCACTTAGGGGAGGAAATTAGGAAAAAAAATTAAAATTCTGGCAACTCTGACAAGCCAAAGTCTGTAGGAACTACATGGGGGAAGAAAGATGACGAGAGTATGGGGGGGTGTGTGCTACCTGTATTCCCTGTATAGCACTAGCTAAGAAGCAATAAACGTACCATAAGTATTGTTTTACCAACTTGTCTTCTGGAAATCCTACTCGGCTTGAAATTTCCTACTATAAAGGGTAACTGTAGTCTCATTCGTTTATCTTGACATAAAGTAGATAGAGGCGCATTTTCTAACTAACTATGTAGCTGAACCAACAAAATTCTACTTTCCTTGTAAAAAGCCCTTGCCATTAGATTGTTTCTCTTTTTTTTCCTGGAAAAAAAATAATTAATGGATTTCTTAATTTTATTACTAAAAATGCATTGTCACGGTCATCTTAAAGACTGTGTTATTCATATCCATAAAAGGACTGGCTCGTGTCAAGTCTTGACATTTTTGAAAATTAGGTTCTCGTTTTGCTCGCTCTTGTGAATGCAAAAGCAACTCTGATTCTGTGGTGAAGTAACAGTAGTGTTGTATGGGAGGACAAGGGAGAATAATTATTCCCTTTTTCTTAATGCTGGTGAATGCCTGAAGTGGAAAACGCTAAACGAAACTTTAAGACAGATGCAAACAGGCTGAAGTGAATCCAAGGAAGTCTAACACGAACATATTAAGAAAACAGATTGACCTATGACAAAGACTGTGAGAGAAGAGAGTCCTTTCAGTCAAGGAACGAAAAGACTAGGAGGATGAGAAGGAATGCAAATCTTCCTGTGCATAAAAATGACTGAGAATGAGTAAGCTTAACTTGTGAGGTATTTTTTAAAGTTGTTTCATATATTAAGGAAAAATCTAACTCTAGAAGTAACACAAATCAGGCAAGCTGTCTGTGGAAGTTGTGGACTCTCCACTGTTAGGCAGCTGTAAAACAGCCTGGTTAGACTAATTTCTGATTTAGGTTGATCTAAATCACGCCTGTGTGCAAAAAGAGATGATTTGAAGTTCTTTCTAGCTTACATTTCTGTGAAGGCTAAAATCCTTTTTTTTTTTTTTTTTCCCCCCCTTGTAGTCCAATAGTTTCTGCTACTGGAAACTGATATACATGTAGTTTCAGAGAAGGTATTACTTCGTTGGTAATTTTTAACATAATGGATTAAAACCTTGTTTGACTCCTCTTGATGCCAAGAAAGGTTGCATAATGTTGGTTAATAAAAAGTAAACAAAACATTGTGTAAGCTTGTAAGTTTGTAGCATAAAAATGTAAGCAAAACTAAGGCTTTTTAAATTTGTTCGAGTAGCAATGATCTAACTGTTCTTTTGTGTGTAGAGTGCCTTGAGGTCTTGATGTTTGAGTTGAGACTGAAGACATAACACTCAGGAATTACTTTTTAATGGAAGCTTTTTGTAGTGGAAAAAATCCATCCTTTTTTATAGGCTTTGACTTACTAGCCAGTATAGCAGTATATTTTGATTAGAGCTTTGGCAGTGAATATTCAGAGTTGGACAAATTTGTTTGGAAATTCAGAAGTCGTACATTGTCAGAGGTTGAGAGTGACTCTCAGGTATGCCTCTTCACATGCAGCTTGCGCTAGTTGCCCAGCCACTTTCCTGGCTTCTCAGTGTCTCTTGGATGTTTCATTTCTACTTCAGGTTCAGCAAAACTGAATTGCTTTCCATCGAATCATCTCTCCCTTCTCCCTGTCTTCCTCTGTCACTGGTGACTTCAGTGTTCTCCTAGTCATTCCGGTTCGTAAACTTGACAACTTTAACTCTCCTCCATAATTTTTTGTCAACTGCTCTGCTGTGTGTTCCTCTTTCGTTTCTCCCCTTCCTACCAATTGTGCTCTCTGTCATGTTTCCCTTTTGCTGCAATGTAAATCTCTCTCTGCCATAACACCCCCTCTGTTTGCTAAGGTCATTTTACTACTTCTGCAATATTCCTTTTTCGCCTGGATCAAATTCCAACCTCTCATCTTTGGCTTTTCCAGTTCAGCAAAATTACCCTCACTTGAATCTTTTCTTTCATATCTCTCTCTACTACTTTTGTGCTTGGAACTGACCTTCTCTTTCCTCCGTAATCAAACCACCTTCCATTTCTGTCAAATTCCTCCAGAAAGCACTTTCCTCGTCAGTGCTTCCCTTTTTGTCATTGTATTCTTGGAGTCCTGCTGGCCCATACCACAAGCTGCCAGCTCAACTCCTACTGTGGTTTTGCTGTATCTGTGTGGTGAATTTTAAAGCAATGCACACTCTGTTCTTACTCTTGAGATAAATATGCTGTGCATAGTCAGGGTGTGAGCTGCTTCATTGCATTGCACTCTCTGCGCTGCCTTCCTTAATCCCTGGCACTCTGTCAGGCTTAGTACGAGACCAATACAGAAAACAGAATAAAAATTCAATATCCTGATAAGGCCGCAGAAAAAAAAATCATGTGATTGTATTGCTTTTCATAACTTTTCTAAAATGCACAATGACCAATTAGCATCATTAACAATTAGTGCAGAGTTAAAACTGAAGATTTTCCTGAAATAGAGCACTAAGTGCTTTAAATCATGTGTCTAGGTCCAAATAATAGGCTTTTTATTGCCTTAAATACTTTCAGAACTCATAAAAAGAAGGATTTTGATGAATGCTTTCAGTTGCCTTAATTCCTAGAAAATCTGTTTTCCGGTATAGATTCCACCCTCCCACCCCTTTCCAGGAGATTATAGTATCTCTATCAAAAATGGATGTTTCAGGAAAAAAGTGAAATGCAGCAAATTCATATGATGAGGTGTCTGTCAACTAAATCCTTGGTTGCTGACTTAAGTGTGAAACTGAGGTATACAAATCAGCCATACTCAGAAGTTTTTAGTCTAATGAAATTGTATTCAAACTAATTATATATGAATTCAAAAAAATTTGAAAAGCTATTCAGGTCGTTTTTGAAAGTACTAGTTTGTGTAATGCGTACCTTACTCGAGAAGTTCTAATGCATATGTGACTGAGTGACTTTGTGATAACTGTACTTAGATTATTGTGCAAAACGTTTTAATGAAATCTTTTTGTCTTTGAGTAATATAATAGCTTTTTGGATTTGATATTATATTTTTGACCTTTTATGCAATAGGAAGCAAGGCATACATTTATTAACTAGAGTTAATGTTCAGATATTTAATGTTTTAGGGAACATATTTTGATATAGCTGTTGCTTACTTTTGAATTTTAATTATTTTTTCCAACTTCTATTCTGACTCCACCTTAACTTCTCAACTACTTCAGTTACTTCTAAACAATATTTGTTCAACGTAGTAGTTGAGGCTAATATTTATATAGATTACTTTCTGGAAATATGAAATCTAAGAACCTGGCAAGACCTTGAGTACACTATTGGTTAAATGTGTTTGAGAGCACAGGAACTGTGTCTAACTTGTAACTCTCCCTCTCTGGGTCATTTTGTTCAGGCATCCTTTGCTGTGCTCAGAGAGACTCTGCAAGCAGGATGCAGACAAGTGAAAAGGAGAAGGAAGCTATTTGTTGGTCCTAGCTGGGACTTGCAAGCTACAAGGCTGAGCACCGGCACGCTCGGTACTCCTGGTAAAAGCACCCAGGGAGGAAGGGTTGGCCTTCATTTCTTGTTGGAACAGTCTTAGATCGTCAATCTTGCTGGATTTATGTCTGCTGACTCCTTGTTTTTATTCTGTACAGTATTATACCTTCTCAGGTCAATGTTTTTCCTCTTGAATTTTCAAGCTTCTTCCTGCCTGTATCTCAGCCATCATAGCTGCTTTTTCCTCCTGTTCTTATCTCAAATGGCTCTTTGTACTTTGTCAAGGCTCTTCCTTACAACTGAAAACAATTTCTCAAAAATCTGAGCCAAAGATACATGACTGTGCCATTTCAGAATTAGGCCTTGTATCACAGACAGCTGAACTCCCAGGAGCAGATATTTCAGGATTAAGGCTCCAGAAACTAGAATGAGTACAGAAGAGGATTATTAGATTGAAAAAGCAGTGAAAATATTTCCCCGCTGGAGAAAATTAAAAGCATTTGGATGTTTAGCTTCTCCCAGTCTTTGTTACACTGGCTATTTTATACTTAGGAAAAAGAGGCAGGGAGGTACGTCTGCTAAGAGACAAGGATAGCATAAAACCAAATGGATGCTGATGTAGATCAGAAGTTATTAGAAAAGGGAAACCTTGGAACTTCCAGTGGGAAGGAAAAAACACAACTTTCATTAAAATTGGAGCTTCATAATCCTATGGTGGGGTTGGTCCTCCGGTAGCAGAGATTTCTATAATTTAGGAGAATCATTTATATGCATCTATGATGCCTGTGGAGAGATCTGAAAATAGTGGACAATTGATACAGATTACTTGGAATAAGCTTCTGTTGCAATTAAACTTTCTGAGATGCTCCCTGTTCTCATGATGTTCCAGAAAGCAGTCCTGCTCTGGGTCGATGTACAGAGTCAGGCACTATGTACAGCTGAGGCCTCTCATCCTTCCTGTGTGAGGATTCCTATGAAGAGTATGTGGCATGAGCGCTGCTAGTCCATCTTCAGTTTTAGTCTGGGATACATTTTACATAGTCTTAGAGGATGTTCACAAAATAACAATTTTTCCTGAGAATATGGTGCATTTTATAGTTGTCATTATGTACAACCTGAAGATAGATTGGCAAAGTCTTTTAAAGAAGAGGGGTATGGCATCTTCGACTAGAGAGACACTTGCTTGGTGCTCTTAGTTTTAACCAAAAAAAATAATGTGCTTCCACTCACCGCATAGGACAGTACGGGGTTGGAAACATTGGATTACCTGTGGAAGAAGCGTCTTTTGAGGACCAGGTTTACAGAGCAAACCTTCTTGGCTTTTGGCATCATGCTGATGAGATGCTGAAGAAACTTCTGTTAGGGACTCTTAGCATGTGTTGTGAAGCAGGGATTGCTGTGTTCTACTTAACTGTGGGATACAACGTTCTTTATTCTGGTGCTCTGAGTCTAAAACTTTGAGCCCTGACTAGACTTGGAAGCATGCATGTCTTCTGTAGACTATTCTTGTGTACATTCGTATGCATGAGATTGAAAGGATGTAGTTAGCAGAATCGTTCTTACGATTCTATTCTGAGTAGCAGCGTCTGTTGCTACGCTTCTGTTACCTTGGCTGCTATGAATTTCATGGTGTTCTCAAAAGCAGTTATTTAAGCATAAAATTGACAAGTAAATCAGATTTTAAAAAAAAATTGATTCTGCAATGTTTAGCTTCTGCTGGTTCTTCAACTAGCAGAGCTTGTATCCATCCCTCTGTAATAAGACTAGGTTTCTGCTTGACCTTGTTAGGCCATTAGCAAAGACCTTTTGTCCCAAGCTAAAAAAATCACAACATGGCATTGTGAATTGAAGCAATAATTTAGAAAACTAATTCTTGCTAAATATTTTTGTTTCATTTTCTTGAGAAATTGCCATTGTTCTTTTAAGCGAACGTAAGACACAGCTATTTCCAAGCTCCCATGCTCCGCATTGCTCTAAACTAACAGGTTATCCATTCAGAAAGAAGCTACATTTCTTGAGAGTTCAAGCTGGTTTTATAGCACTATCACATCAGAAAGGTGCAGATACTCCATTTAGTTTATTAAAAAATATCATCATCTATTTTGTGGAACAGAAGTAGTTGGCCTAAACCAGACGAAAGACACTTATGAGACTCGATATATTTGATTGTGATGTTTTGTTTCACACACTAATATACCTTAGATTACTGTCATGAAAAGATCTAGGGAATATGAGGGGGTTTTCTCTTTTTTCCAGCCACAGCCTCTGGCACTGATAAGCTCTGGCCCGTTTTTCTTACTTGTTAATGTGGCTTTGGGAAGATCTTTGGGAGAAGATTTCTGAAAGTGTACAAAATGTTAAAAAGACTTCTGGAAATGGATATTAAGTGTCATGAGCTGCTGGAACACCTCAGAAAAATGTTAGAAAATGACTGAAGCCTATTAATGATGGAACAGAAATTTAGGCAGTCTTTAACAATGTCATACACAGAGACAGACACTGACAACAGCCATGGTCATAAAACAAAAAGGAGAAGATTGGTTACAGGCTTTTATTTTTGGCCACCATGATTCTCTGACAGGTTTTTAATCTGAAGGAACTTCAGCAGACCTTTGCTTCTCTATTTGTTTATTCATTTAGTAAAGATAATTAAGCCAGAGAAGTTCTGACTGTAGTTATATAAATAAGTGAAATTGTGTTTGTGAATTAATCCACAAATGTTTATAGCATAAAATGTCCTGTGCAGATTTCAGATGTAGCTTTCCTTCTGATGTCACAGAGAAATATAAAATTAGCATCAATATCTTTATGGCCAGCAAGACTATGTGCCTTTTGGATAGAAGAGGTAGGTCAAGTGCTTACTGCTGCTGCATGTATGTGTAATATACATCTCCAGATTCATAATGAAAAATACCAAAGTGGTACATTTACAGCTTTCTGTGCTTTCCATACTGGCATCGTTTATTGTACTTCCAAAGATTTTGTTACTAGCCCCTTTCACGTTGTTCAGAACTTCCTTTTTGTCCTTTTAGTTTGTCCCTGAAGCTGGAGTCCCATCCTACTGGTACGGGGCAGACAAGGACAGATCTTTAGCTATTCAGATAGAAACTGTCTCTGTTGGTTGCGAAAATGTGAAAATCTGTTTTTCATATGCAATTGGAACAGATATTTTAGAAATGTTCTAAAATGGAAAGGATTTTTTTTTAAAGGCAGATTTTAGTTTTGATAATAAAGAAGTAGGATTCTACTTGCTTAGGAAGTGGGAATTTGGGAGCCAAGCCTCTGCAGCTCCTAAGCCAGCTTGTTTCCAGGCTGCCTGACTCTGGAGCCAGCTGGCTTCAATGTCTGGGTAAAGTGGCAATAAGCAGGGCAGGGTTCCAATACAAATTTGTCAAAGTTGCACACTATGTGGAAAGTTCTCATTTGGAAAAAAAATATGTATTTTATTCTCTCTGAAAACTTCCAGCTTGATAGTTCTATCTGTCTGCCTATCTAGGAGATGTTCATGAAGAAAGAAGTATGTTACCTAATGCTACAAATAAAACCCAAGCTAATTTGAGATTTTGCATGGGACAGATGCATGAAATATTTAGTCTTGTCATAAGTTTCATGATGTTTGATGTTAATATATCCAGATTATTGATGCTGATATCCTTCTTGTCAAAAGGAAGCAAAAAGTTTGAATTTCACAAGTATTATTTTTATATATAATAAAATAATGCCTTCTGCCTTCAAAACTTGAACAGCTTTAGCTAAATTTCTATTGACAGACTTAATTGGTGGTTTTGCATTTCCTTGTTCTTTTTCAGTTTCTAATTATTTTGAATAATCCATTTAGCTGCAAATTCAGTTGGCTTCTGCCAAAAGATTATCAATCAGTAAAGATGGTCTCCTTGACGACAAGAGATCTCGTTCTCAAGAGACAAGTGATTTGACCTTACCTCTTTTTTTGATGACTAAAATTTATATAGCAATCTACTCTCTTTTGCTATAATTCATTCATTTGAGGATGTGTTTCCAGGTGTTGCTTGAGAACCTGAGCCTGTAGCGATTGACCACATAGTTTGTTTTAATTTCTCCTTTTTTTCCACTCTTCTTTCGTCACTTGGCCCCATGCCTTATTTTATGCTTTAAGCACAAAGGCTAACATCCAGTACAACAGTTTTAGTTTTTGTTCAAGTGCTGTCTATTTTTGTCAAATTTTCTTCTACAGTTCTCTTCCTAGCATGAAGACAGAAGACAACCTGACATTCCTTATATTACTTTGAAAATTCTCAACTTTGACTCTTAGAGGCTGGATGTCTTCCTATTTAGAGCATGTCATAAATCTAAATCAACTTTTTAAAATAGAAGACTTTTGTATACGAGTCTGTAAAATCAGCTGGGTATTTCCAGTTTTTGAAGCATGTCCTGTTGGATGTGATCCACTGTTGGATCAGCTTTCTCAAGGGAAGATAAAAAAAGGTGTCTGAACCTGAAGATTTCCTTGAAATGACTGTTGCTTCCCCTTTCTGTTTGCTTCTTAACTCAACTTCTGAGTAGTCAGATAGGCTGTTTTGTGGCCCTGTTACCTGAAATTTGGAGTTTATAATAAAACTAATTTATGCAAATTACCTTACTCAAATTCTATTTGCCATATACAAATAGTAAAATTTATCAGATATTTATTTCAATAAGTGTACCTCAGAAAATTCTACTTCAGCTCAAGAAACTGCATATCTGTAGTCTGAAAAGCAAACAGACATAAGGATTGGTAAGGAGTGGAAAAGTAATGGTGGTGTTATAAAAATCAATAGTATTTCTCCTAATTCTTTCTCTCCCATTGCCTGAAATGCGGCAGAAAATAATACGTGTCCATCATAAGAGAATGCTGCAGAACTGGAGGGACTTGTAGCGATGATGATTGATTACATGAATGAAAAGGCTGGTAGGATGCGGGACTGAAAAGGAAAAGACTGTCTACTTTAAATAGAGATGGAGGCTAGAAAGGGATATAGAATAATAAATGATTTTGAGTAGACAGGTTCTGGCTTTCCCTATCATCATATTCAGCATTACAACAGAGGGATATTAATTGGAAACTTATTAATGGTAAACTGGGTAGTAAATTTAGATGTGGGGCTTTTTGTTCAATGAGATTGTGGTATTACTACTATAGGAAGGTATCGAAGTCAAGAATTTAACAGGATTCAAGGGGACTGGGCTGTATCTCACTGAACTCATTGTTTAGTAAAATGTGGTTAAGGTAAAATATCATCCTTTTGGTTACCAGTGGCCTAAACCATGACATAGTGAGACCTTTAAGGGGGGAGGTTTTATTATAATGCTTTTCATATATATTCTTGGACTTTTGTCTGAAGCAATTTGTGCTGCCTGTTTCAAGGAACATGATGCTGAACTCGATAAAGGACAAGAATTTTACTGTGTTAGATTTATCTATTTATGCTCTCTAATCTTTAGCACAGTGCGAAAAAGCTGTTGTACCCTGCAAAGTTCACCTGAAAAATTTAGACTTCTTGATCTAGAAGCATTCAGCCTTCTTTAACTTTTTTTAACAGCTTAAGATAGTTTGTCAAGCATGGGGTCTTAACTATAGTAGCACTAGTGGAGTGATAGAAAAGGCTGTAAAAAATTCTTTAGTTTGAGTATCTTTGACCTTTTTCTACTTATTCTAATTTTGAGTGAATTCTTAAATTCCCAATAACAGTTTTCCCTTCTAACTTCCATTAAGAATAGCTGAAGAGAGGAAGAATAAGTTAGGTGGAGGGAGCTACTTTTTAAGCAACCAAATGGCTTAGAAATCAATTTTAAGGAAGGGAGAGGACAACTGAATAACTGAACAACAACTTGATAAAGACACGTGCTTTATGTTCAAAGAAATGTCTGGTTCTGCAACTAAAAGGTTAAATTTTACCAGTTTTGTTTCCTTTAAGTCAAGGCATTAAAAAACAAAAACTGAGAAAAAAAAATACACACCTTCTACATGTTGTAGAGATTGTGATATGTAATATTTTTATGACCTTGGAGAAGCTCTGAGAAATGCAACAGGATCCAGACTTGTTTGATTTGACCTAAATGGACTGCAAAAGTGCTGGTTAATTCTAATGAATCAGCCATTGTTCATGTTGAACTGTGGGTTTAAAACATGTTTGTCAACAACATACAGAGCATATTCTTTTTCTGGAACCTTTTTTGCTGTATTTGTGTGCATAAAGATAGCAAAATGAGATTTAATTAATTGTCAAGGACAAGTACTGAGATGAAGCAATGCTGAAAATGTTAAACTGCTATGATTGCTACTTTTAGTATAATGTGTTTTAATGTTTCAATCATTTTAAAGAATCTTTAAATATAAAAGCTGTTGGTGAGACCGAACTTTAACCTATATAAAACATAAGGTATTGCTTCTAGATATGATGAAAGAGGATGCATATAGTATCATTTTCCTCGATATTTCTTCTGCTGCTTTAGTGCTTTTTGTGGGATACTATTCACACTGTATGTTAGAGTACTTCTTTTCCTCCAAACAGAACAGCACTTCTCTGATGTCGTACTTAGTGAAGAATACCTCAATCTTGGCGTAGAGCAGGTGTGCAGTCTTATATCCAGTGACAAACTCACGATTGCCTCAGAAGAGAAGGTAAGACCATCTGTATCCCAGTATTCTTTTTATCCTTTTGGATGAGAGAGCGAGCTTGCTCTTACTGCACTTGTACACTTCTTTGGATGCGTTCTTTGTTTCCTCAATGAAATTAGGCATGCATTGTGCTCATGTTTAAAGGGTTTTCCCCAGGAGCGTTGAGGATTTTTTCTCAAAAGTGTTGTCAGTCTGATGATGAAAATTAATTTCAACTCTTAAAAATCCTCAAACTGTATTAAATCACATAACCCTTTGTTCTTGGGGGAAAAAAAAAAAAAGAAACAAAATTAAATAGGAATTCCTTCTCATCTTCAAGCAGAACAAACACAACACATGCTGTGAGTCACATACACAGGAGTTTGGTTTACCGAGGGATAAATAACTCAAAAAATAGTAGTTTGAAGAACAATTATATGCCACCTACTAACTTTAACATGAGCAGTCACACAAAGGTATTAAAACTCTGTATGTATACGTGGGCTGTTTAGCCTAACTGAACAAACATGGGTTGCAGAGGAGATGGCTAGATAGCTTGGTATAACCAAACTTGAGTTTAAATATGTGTTGGCTCACCTTTAGCTAGATCTCATTTTTTTAAAGCCATTTTTGAAACTTCAGTGAGCCCAGTACACCTCTTTGAACCTCTAATGGTTTTCGGGGTGTAGATACAGTCATTCTGAGCTTTTGAATCCAGTTGTGATAAATTTAAAATATTTTGGTTATTCTTTTTTCCAAGGAGTATATAGATGAACTAACACCTCTGTTCAAATGAGGCTAAATTGTATTCAGAAGCCCGTTTGCCTACTGATTTGTATGGCTAGGTAGTATTTTGTGTTAAAACCTTTTTGAAACTTTGAATCCAAGAACTATCTCCTTAAACTGCAACTAGCAAAGTCATGTTGCTGTTCCCATAATACCCTGAAGATCCGGATCTATCACTTTGATACATGTGATGCTGCTTCTGTGGAGTATAATTAAGGTTTTAATGCTCTAGTGTATGCTGAGCTGCTGTGCAATAGAGGAGAAACTAGGCTTGGGATCGCCTCTCCTAGTAGGGCTCACTGATGTTAAGTCGTTTGAATGATGATGTGACAGGTCGATTTTCCAAGAAAGGAAGAAAAGTTTGGGGATCCTTGTTCCTGCTGCTGTGTTGTTTGTTTACCTGCCTAGTTTTATTGAATTTTCACTGTCAATGAAATTACTGTGTGCATTTTGTCAATGTAGTGCAGCTATCCTTGAAACACCAGTAGAGGAGTGATATATAAAGCGACTGGCTACTGCATCTTCAGAATTTTGTAGTGGGTAAATATGGAAATAATGGGAGCTGTAACTGCTGTCATCTTTTCTCACATTAGGAATTTTAGTATAAGCAAAAACTGTTTATGGAGGCACACTGATATTTTCGTACTACTGAATTTATAAGTCAAGGGACTTGCATTTGTTTGTTTCCTGGAAGGTGTTTGAAGCAGTAATAGCGTGGGTAAACCATGACAAAGATGTAAGGCAGGAGCTAATGGCACGCCTGATGGAGCATGTTCGGCTGCCTTTGCTGTCCCGTGAATATTTAGTTCAGGTAAGCAAAAAGGAATACTAATTCTTCTGTATGTGAACATTTCAGCTTATTTTTTTTTTAATGCCAGATGCATAACTTTAGATTTAAACAACAGTGTAATGTAGTGTGTTACTGATAGTAAAAATAAAGCCAGCCACCATTACATGTGCACATGCATACACACACAGAGTCAAATGAGGGACTGCCACATAGAAGATACCATATATAAGTAATTTGTCTGTTTGGCTAACTATTTGTCGTGCTACACTAGTAATCTGAATGATTTATTTATCTGAGATATGGTTAGCTTCCATTTTTAATATCATATTTGATACCACGCTTCTTTTCATAAGTGAATTTTAAATTTCAGAATTGAATCTATTGTTTAAGTTGGTTAGGACTTGCTAACAAAAGAAACATTTCTTTACCTGGTTCGGATATAGTACATTGTTTCAAATTCTGTAAGATCATTTTGAATATTTACATGTCAGCTCAAATATTTAAGATTGAAAATATCAGTTTGCTATTAGCATTGATTAGTAGGTGTAGTTGTAGTAGGAGGTTGGTAGGTGTTTATTTTAGAAATTCTGGTTTTGTGATATGAATTTCCTCCACTTTGTGTAGGCTGTTTTGGTGGGGTTTTTTTTCTGTTTTGCTTTTGTGGGTTTTTATGGTGTTTTTTTTTTTTCTGTTGTGGTTTCTTATTGCTGTGATGTGGTTTACTAGTTTGTTAAACTCTTCTACCCCACTCCCTTCTTAAAGTGTTCTGTGCTCTCTGTATTTGAAAGAAGCAAGAAATGTGCTTGATAGTGAGGAAGTAATTTACCTTGCCTAATGCTATTTCTTCTACTTATTAATTAAGAGAATCAACTGGGTTTATTTCAGTGACTGCATATTGCCTTGACATAAATTTGTGTCTAACTGTGGTTAAACTACAATCTAAAAAACTCAAGAGTAATCTGCATTTGTGTGATATAACACAGACTTTATTACATTTCAGATTATCTGTGTTTTACTTCCTTAACATGCTCAGACCTTGTTAAACTTCTATTAATAAACAGAGAGTTGAAGAAGAAATATTGGTTAAGAACAGCAGTGCTTGTAAAGATTACCTCATTGAAGCTATGAAGTATCACTTGCTGCCAACTGAGCAACGAGCACTGATGAAAAGCACTCGAACGAAATTGCGAACACCCGCTAGCCTTCCAAAAGTAAGACCCTTATTTTTTCAAAGTACTTATTTCTTCCAACTCCACTTTAACAGATTTCATGAGAACATGACCGTCACTTGGAGTATTCCAGTAAAAATTTTTGTACTAGAATTCTTCATCACAAAAATATAACAAGTGATTAGCTTTATACTCCATGTTACTTGATGTAGATGTTTTAGCCTCCCACTTACTCCCTCCATGGCCTCCCCCTGCCCTTTAAAAAAAAAAAAGGGGGTTGGTTTTTTTTTTTTTTGGAAGTTCTTCAGTGTTTGAGAAATATACAATTATAGGCCCGGTGTTAGAGAGGAAGGAAGCCCGTTTCTTTAAAAAAAAGCATCAAAAAAAAACCCTAACAAAGACTGAGTTGGGGCATTTCTTCAATTTTTAGTTAAATATAGTCTCTTTTTTAGAAGATCTTAGAAGAAGAAAACTGAACAAACATCAGATTATTTTCTTTCCAATGAAGTAAAGAAGTTTTCTCATAGTACTATTATGCCAACTGCGGTAACGGAATAGGAGGAGATTCCATTCAGCAGATTTAGCATATTTCTCTCAAAAGAACCAGATAAGGCTGTTCTGTGATGGATGGTCACAGTTCCATTGAACTGATGTTGAATTCTCATACTTGAGGTCAGAGTAGGGTGTGAAGATACAGCAGCATCTGCCCCATCCTTAGGAGCCCTACCTAGACTCTAATCGCTTCCTGCTTTTCTGTCTCAGATATTTCCTCTGGACACAATGATTACAAATTGCGTGTGTGTTTAAAAAAAAAAAAGAATTTTGCTTAGTTTGCAAGACTCAAATTTCTTATTTAGGAGAGCCACCCTTTAATTCTCATACAGAAGCTTGTTTTAACACTTTTTTGACATTTCACATGCATATGTGCAGGTGATTAAAAAATATTATTATCTCCCTTTTAGTTGATGATGGTAGTTGGAGGACAGGCACCAAAGGCAATTCGCAGTGTTGAATGCTATGATTTTAAAGAAGAACGCTGGCATCAGGTGGCTGAATTGCCTTCCAGAAGATGTAGAGCGGGTAAATGATGCCTAATTCTTTCTTGTGGTTGATAATGCTTCAGAAGTTAGGTGTGTGAATAAAGCTTCGTTTGTTCTTTGGAACAGTACTAAAGATATTTATCTGAGAAGGACTAAGCCTTGACTTCAGTGATCATCCTTAAAATTCAAGTTATCTGCTAATGTGGAACAATACAAGTTTGATAGCTTGATCTTAATTTGTGCTCAGTTTGTAAGCTCTGGAATAAACTGCTTTATTACCTCCCATAGACACAGAGGATAAATAAATGTAAATATTACTGCATTATAAGAATGAGTAATTTTACTATTAAAACATCCTTCTATTATTGAATGAGATGAAGACTGTGAAGAAGTGACCAAACGATACTAAAAATGTGAAAATGTGATCTTGAAGCAGCTGAGATACCTAAGCAAGAAGAAATCAGCATGTACGATATTCAGAAGTGTGAGCTATTAGTAACAAAGTGTCAGAACTTCTAGGACTTAATCTGAATGAAGTGGCTCTAGGACTGTGTCAAAAGCCTGATAGTGTAGTGAGTACTGTAAATTGTGTCAAGTATCTGCATGCTTAGGACAGTACGGAATAAAATTAATTGACAAAGAGACTAAAAGGCTCATCTTTTCTCCCCGTTTCCCTGCTCTAGGAATGGTGTACATGGGAGGCATGGTTTATGCTGTTGGTGGTTTCAATGGTTCTTTGAGAGTTCGCACAGTAGATTCCTATGATCCGGTGAAGGATCAGTGGACAAGTGTTGCCAACATGCAAGACCGGAGAAGCACACTGGGAGCAGCTGTATTAAATGGCCTTCTTTATGCTGTGGGAGGATTTGATGGGAGTACAGGTATTTTTGCCTTTGCACACTGCTGATTAGTATGCTGATTTGGCTATTCTTGACATAACTTTATCAAATTTGAATGTCTCTTTCTGGTAGCTGTGATGGAACCAAGCATGAGGGTAGCCTGGCATCTTGTGGTGTGGAATGTGCTTTAGTGGTCACATCCTCCTCCCTGAACAGTGGACTGTTTGCACCTGCCTCAGAGTTTAGGCTTAAGGACTAGTGAATCTTTGACAAGTCCCCTTCAGTATACCTTCTATAGTCAGTCCTTAACTCATGGAAGATGTCAGCAGAAAACTTACCTGGTCTCTTTTGTCCTGTTTGCATATGAAATATATCTCTGTACTTTGATGTAGTGTAAATAGGATTACAAACAGCTTTCTCTGACCTGTGGGAAGGCTTTGGACATACACTGTTCATTCTCTTCACAGATGCACAAAGCCATTTGTGCAGAGATGATTCTTTTCCTTAATAACCATTACTGAAGCATATGTAGGAGAGAGAATTGTGATTTAATTTAAAAGAAAGAAAAAAAAATCCAGGGAAGAATTTTTCAGATTTCCACAAAAGCTTTCATTGATTTACCCATTTTCAGACACTACGAATGGGTTGACTGTAATTGGCTATCTGAAAGACATCAGTTGTGCCTTTTGCACAGTAGTTAACACTTCCTAAAATGAAATAATTTGAATTTTCAAATATGAAGAATTTTCCAGAAGGTAGACAGTATGTTGCACCTAGATTTATAGAGAAAATGATGTTATATTGTCTTCATAGGTTTATCATCAGTCGAAGTTTACAACTTAAAGACTAACGAGTGGTTTCACGTAGCTCCAATGAACACAAGAAGAAGTAGTGTTGGTGTAGGTGTTGTTGGAGGTAAGCTGACAAATGATATTAAAAAGAAAAGGGGAGGAAATTTACCCTACTACCTTTTCTCACTTTTGAAAACATACTTCAGATTTTTGCTCAACCTTGTAATTCAAATGGTATGAACAACACATAATCATTCTACTTTGTTTTTACCAGCTTTTAGCATAGTTGTTTTAAATTTTTTTTTTCATAGTTTCAACTGTGCCCAAGGCCAACCAAGGAAAAGCTCACTAAGCATGCATGCTCTAGGTTATGCATGTCAGCAAAGCTAGAGAGCCCAATTACTGAAGTGAGGACCTTATAAATTGACCTTTAGTGATATAGCACTGCACTATTGTCAACTGTTATCTGTGGCTGACTTTGCTGGTTGCATGCTGGGGATGATCTCAAGGGCAATGCCTGGAAAACTGCTGACTTTCAAGTCAGCTTAGTGGTGAATAGCCTGGATATCGCTTGCACAATGCAGACCTGGGCTGGCTTTTGGTCTTAAAACACTTTTAGGTGTGTGTTTTAACTGCATAGGAACTGCTGCTGTTTCTGATCAGAAAATGCAGACTGTACAAGTGATTTTCATCTGAATTTTGACGTTTCTAGGAAGCCTATTTGCGAGCTTCCAGTGTTGGACATACTTGAATTAGTTTGCTTTTGAGCGATTCTTAATTTAAAACGGGGTAAAGCACCTTTGTATTTCAGCTGGGTAATTCAAAATCTTTTGATTCACATTGTTCTTGTTAGATACTGGCTGCCTTTTACATCCTGAAAATGACAAGAACTATAGTGTGCTATCTTAAACTATTTAAACAATAGAAACCCAGTAACTGATGACAGGTACTGATGAATAGCTAAATTCAGAGAATGATGAATTCCCCTCAGCCTGTGTACCAGTGTAGTCTGTGTGCATTAGAAATTTGTAGGTTTCTGTTGGTTACCCTTCTAGGTAAACTGTATGCTGTTGGTGGCTACGATGGGGCATCACGTCAGTGCCTTAGTTCAGTAGAATGCTATGATGCTAATACAAATGAGTGGACCTACGTTGCAGAAATGAGCACTAGACGGAGTGGAGCAGGTGAGTGGACAAGAATCAACTGTCCTTGTAAAAGTGAAACAAATTAATGGTTTTAAAATGTATCTAAAAATATAAAAGGTAAGCTAAAGTCTGGGTCTAATGGAATGTGTTCGTCTTAGATGCCTATATATTCCAGGTTATAAATACAAAACTGTCCTACAGAACAAGGGTCAGTCTGTTAATAGTAAATATCTTTCCTTGCTTTTTCATACTTCTCATATTCTTCTTCTTCCCATAACTTCTGATGTTTTTAACATACAGACTAATATGCATGGATTGTGACAATTTAATATCACCTAAATACTGAAGTATCAAAATCTAGATGGCTAGGATGAAAAAAAAAAGGTCATTTCTTCAAAGATGTCTCTTTACCAGTGTAGGGCTGTTTTTTCTAATAGTGTTTTCAGGTTGACTTTACATGTGAACTGTGACTAGATTTCCACCTCTTCGGAGGACTTGTTCTGCATTCCGATTCACTGCAGGAAATTTTGTCCTTGTTCATTCTTAAGTTTGTATTACTGGTTTCATCCTATTACTTCCACTTATCTACCCTTTGTTTCATCTTCAGTAATTCTTCTCATCACCTGGTGTTTACATCCTTTGGATATGTATAGGCTACATGTTATCCTTCCTTATCGTTTAGCCAAGGTATACCCATTTATTTCTTTATAATCTTAAAAATCCCTTCTTTATTTTTTCATGGATTTTTTTTTTCCTTTTTGCAATTCTGAGTATGTATATTCCTCTTTAAAGACATCAAAAGTGCCTGTGGTATTCCGGTTTTGTTTAATGAAATGATGCTTCCACAGCTCCAAATTGACTTTAGCATTTTCATTATCTATTTATATTATGGACTCAAATCTCATTTACTGTTCACTGTCCTCTATTTGTCTTTTGGTATTTCAGGTTTTTTCAACTCGCAGAAGTTGTTTTATTTCTCTAGATGCATTCCCATGGACTTTTTCAAGTCAAATTGCATGATATTACTTTTCTACGTTTATTTTTTTAGTTGTTTAAGTCACTTTTTTGCCAAGTACTCAATGGTGCTTTTTAGCAACACCCTTCAAATATCTACTAGTGATTGCATTAATGTGCTTCATAATGGGAAGAGATGTTGCTACAAATAAAACTGGATGGACTTCTAGTGTGCTCAGCAGATGATTAATAGTTATCCCAACTTTTCGTCTTGCCTTCCATTATTCTTTAATAACTCTGGACAGTTTTTAATCTGCATAATGATGTTTAAATTAAGTCCAAATTATTTCAAAAGAAATATATACAAGTATTAAAATCATTACCAAAATTAAGATATTTAGTTTGTGATGCTTCCATTATACGCTTACAAAATCAGCAAGCTGCTATGTCTCTTATTGCTAAAAGCAACGTTTTGATTGTGTTTCTAAACGAAAACTATGATGTTAATGAAAGAAACACAGTACACTATATCTCAAGAAAAAGTTGTCTTGTGAAACTTCTACTTACTCAGTCTGTGCATCTTAGAAGTAAATTCTGGATTAAAAACTGGCCAGAGTTGTACTAAGGGTACTGTTAAATACTTCTATCTAATATTGCCAAGTTTTGAGGAAAATATTTCTATAAAATGGGCAAATTACAAGTATCATTATAAAGACAAATAGTGTTGGTGGGTTGTGACAAGGCTTAATTTTGCAATCTGCCCGCACACCCATTTTATCGCAGCATTTTTTTTTAATACTCTGGTTTTGCAAACTATCGTTGTGCTTGTAGCCTATTTATACACTAGATATTTTCAGATTTTTTTTTTAAAATGTTGAATTACTTCTATGACTCTGAAATTTAGTGCCTTAGATACACTAACTGCTGGGATCTTTCTGCCCCTCTCCTCCCTCCCCTTGTCCCAGAGTTCAGGACCATGTTTGTTTACTCAACTCTCTGCTGCCTTTTACCTTGTCTTCTGATTAAAAAGAAAAAAAATGGGGAGGAAAAGTAAGTGTAGTCAGTTATTTTAGATTCATATAATTGAGTACAATAATCAACAGTCTTCTGTGCCACTCTGTTAAATACATGGAAAAGTATATTTGTGTGTGTGGGAGGAGTGGGTAGTAATGTGAAAATCATGACTGTTGATTGAGCTTGGCTGTCGTGGCCGAATATCTGAAACCACCAGAACTGCTTCAACTGGCGATCAGTCCTAGTGGTGGTATGGGTGCTAAATAAAGAGAATTTTGTTCCTGTATTAAACCTTTGGATCTCTAGTCATCTCAAGGAACTTAAGCCCATCTCTTCTGTTCCTACTGCTTCAGCTTCATTCAAAAGCAACTTCAGAGGTTAACCCTCAGTTACTCTTCTTTAGTACCAACTGCTTCTCAGTTGATCAATACGGGGACAGATCTGTTTCCAGCAACATACTGGGATGAGGAACTTCAGATCCAGATATAGGCCATTTGGGAGGGATGACAGATTTAAGACAGGGTCCTGAAAAATGGGCAGGAAAGAGAAATTAACAAAGAAAGGAGAACTCAGAAGACGGCAACAAGAGGATACAGACGGAAGGAGCAAGAAATAAGGTAGGACTTGGAAACTGGGTGTGGGATGAAGGGAAAATGAAGCACCAAAGAGGAATGGAGGACATTATTAAAAATAAGGAGCTATCAAAATAAAAATGGCTATATGGCAGAGGGAAAACTACACACTGAATAGGAAGGTTGGTAACTATACAGAAAGCCTGGGTGGGGGGCTTTATATCATATCACTTTAAATATCTTAGCCCTCCTTCTATCTCTGTAATGTTTAATGCTACAAAAATGAATGTTGTATTATCCTGTCTAATAAAGTGTGATCAGAGTGGGAGAAAGAAAAGCTGTCACACTATACTGCGACATGATAGCTAGAAATAATAGCAATAAAAGAGGAATTAAATTAACTGGGAACGATATGGGGAAATGTTGGTAGTGAATATCACTAATAAAGCATTAGATAGCATGATTTATAAAGAAGTGTCCTATTAAGAAGCTATTTTTCAGACTTGCAGTAACAATTAACTCTTCCATGTTTCTTTCCCCTCTTCCTTTAATTATTAAAATCTGCCTTTTTCATAAGAAAATGTAGTTCTTTCAGCATGAGTCATTTCTCTCCCCATATAGGAATGGCTCTTACATACAATAGTAGTGGTGCATTTTGAAAGATATTTTAGCTGGCTATTAAGGTTTCAGGGTTCTCTTTTTTTTAACCCAGCATTTTTTTTTTCCCTCAAGGACTTAACACATCTTTTGCATTCCTATTTGCTGTTTTCCTTTAATAAAGATTTTAAGCTGTGCCCTTTCCTTGGAACCCTTTAAGAACTATATTTGCAAATATGTATCTCAGCTTTGAGTTTCATAATCTTAAACGTGACATTAGATTTCCTAATGTACTTTCATAGTAGTGTTTTTTCAATTGTCTTTATGGTCCATCATTCACAAGTTTTAATGCAAGCCCCCCCTGTATTTCTGAAATCTATTATGTTTAGGTTCTAATAGTGCTTTATAAAGTTGAGGAATAAATAAAGAGACTTTCCTTTCTGCTTCCCCTATAGCCATCATTTCAATATGTGCAGCCCAATTAGCAAGCAGATATATACTGGCTTTATTTATTCCTTCATCCCAAGCTTACAGATTGATAAACAGTTGTTGTGAATTAAAGGAGACCCTAGGAATAAAGGAGACCCTTTAATATCCTTTTGGATATTTTGATAACTGAAGCTTGGTTCAAGGAACCTTGGTGTTCTCCTCCAAATCCTGGAGGAGGAAGGTGCTCACTCTAACTGTTTACTTTTGTTTCATATATATGTTTACAAGGTATTCTAACACTTTGGTGGAAACATCCCTATTGTATAATGTCTATCCATTCAGCTTTTATCCTCTGTACCGCACAGTTTTTAGTTTTTAAAAATTCACTTATGCTTTATCATCTTGTCAGATTTCCATTATGCTGGCTGAGCACACTGTCTCATTTACTGTCACTTCTAATTAGACCTAAATTTCAACAGTCCTCATTTTCCTGCACATCATTTTCCGTCCAAAATTTTCTAAGTCTTCTGTTGCAGAACAGCTCTGGTCTTTGTATGCTGCAATATGGTAGATGGGAATGCAAGATGTTTTATCAGTGTCTTGCTGTAGTTACTGTCTTTTTTGCTTTAATGCATCCTGACCCAGATGTTTTCTGAAATAGTTCCTAACATTGACTGGATGAAGGGTTAACGTTAGTGGACATAATATTTGCTGTTTCTCCTCTGTATCAGTCAAACCATTCTCTGGTTAATTTTGAGTATTTTCGTATGTTCACAGGTGTTGGTGTGTTAAACAATTTATTGTATGCGGTAGGTGGTCATGATGGTCCTTTGGTAAGAAAAAGTGTTGAAGTGTTTGATCCCGTCGCCAGTACGTGGAAGCAGGTTGCAGACATGAACATGTGCAGAAGGAATGCAGGTATATGCAACGATTACTTTAAAATAGTGGTAGTATCATTTAGTGTAAATGGCTTGTTCTGGATTTCTGCTGCTTTCATGATGTCACAGAGTAAAAACCATTTTCATATTGGTTTCCTGTCTTTTTTTAGGTGTTTGTGCTGTAAATGGTCTCTTGTATGTAGTTGGAGGAGATGATGGTTCCTGTAATTTATCAACAGTGGAATATTATAATCCAACAACTGATAAATGGACAGTTGTGTCATCTTGTATGAGTACAGGAAGAAGCTATGCAGGTAACGTGGATAGATTTTTTTTTTTTTTTTTTAACAGACGTTTTACAGTGTAACAGCTACGATAAGAAATTTGACAAAACATCCAAACCAAGTCCTGTCTAAGGTAAAACCTAAGATACTAGAATGGGCATGAAGAATCTGATGGTATGTTTTGAATGATGACTTCAATCAATTACTCACTACAAGGAAAAAGATGGTATTAAACTGTAGTCAAGAGGGATTTAGCACGTAAGTGGTGAGTCAGAAAGATGATTCTGGTATGACCAGTCCTTTCTTTAACAAGAGATTTATGTCTCAGTCTATGTGGGTCCAATTCTGCAGTTCTTTGGGATGTGATATTTAGAAAACGAGCCGTTTCAGGAATCTTTTCCTTCAATAATTGCAGTTTCTCAAATGAGTTCTTTAAGTGAACGTTAAGGATATATTTCACTGATAACAGAGTTAAACTTGAATAATGGCAAATTTTTTCAAATCACAGAAGCTTTCAGAACTTTGCTCTGATTCAGACAACTTTGTCAGAGAAAAATTAAGGAAAATATGCTGGTGCACAGGTTTTCTTGATGTTATACTAGTTGCAAGGTATTATATTAAAACTTGATTTTCATATTCTTGATTTTTTTTTTTAAAATACTACATAAAGATTTATGCCTTTTTCTTTTCTCACTCTAGGTGTTACAGTTATTGACAAACCGTTATGATCAGTAAAGGGATTTTCAACTTGATTATGCACTAGAAGCAGTCTTCAACAAGTGTATTTGAAGTGACTGAGTATCTAAGCACTTCTCTACTTGTAGCTGCACCTTGAGTCACAGTGGAAGATGTGACTGTCTACAATTACAGATGACAGATGATGAAGATTACTCTAGGTAGAAGCAAGGCGTAGGATTATTCTGCAGTTGAGCAGAAGCTGATTGAATTTTTGAACTTTAGTGGACCATTTCTTTTTTTATTGCAAGGTCTTCAAAAAAAAAAGCCACTTTCATAAGGACAGACTTATGTCAGTCATGACTGAGAAATGGATTGTCAGTGAAGAATGGTGTGTATTCTGGTGAAAGTAAATTTTTGTCTTATTTTTTCCAGAGACTAATAAACATATTTAAAGAAATGAACTGTCAAGTCTTCATAGTAGGTATTGAATCCCACCTCAGTAATTCAAGCTGGCATGGGGTAAATGTTTCCTTTTATAAAACTTTTGTTACATAACTATAATATGTGCATATGTTTGTGTGAGCATAAGTCGCTTTCTATTGAAATACTTCAAAACCTGATTTTACTATTTATAATTTGGCACAGTACTTTGAATATGCCAGTACTATGTTGTAAAACAGAGTTGTATTTTTTGATATGTAACAATGCTTAACACTACTAATTCCCACTAAAGGAGTGATCAGAGATGGTATAACACTTCTTGAACAGGTGTAATTTCAAGATCTTTTTAATAAAAATGTTGACTGTACTTATGATTTTTTTTTTCTGTTCAATTTTTGGTCACATTTAGATGTTACTTCTTTCTTACCTTTTTATCCAAAAGGTGATTTGGCATGAAAATAACTGAAAATTTATAATGAATGTATGAAATTGCGTTGAACTTGCATGGTACTAAGGCCTATTTATGCGTGTAAACTGAGCTTCTGTTAGCTAATATCTGGGTATACTGTATGTGGCCATGCTTATAAAACAGCTCATTTTTATTCGTTCTTGTATGGCCTCCTTTTAACATGACCAAAGTTATTGTCATATTTGAGACATTTTCTTCAAATAAAAGTTTGTATATTGTTTCCTAATGCCAACAAGTCGCTTAAAACTTGTGTTTCTCCATACAAATCTCAAACCAAATAATCTCAACATCAGTAAAGAGATTGGGGGGGGGGAGGAGGAGGGGGAGGAGGAGAATGGCTGCTGTTCTAAAGATCTGAATGTAAGCAAATTGAAAAGAATTACTAAGGTTTAGGAACTGGTCATGTAAATATCACTGGTTTGCTGCAGGCTGGTTTCTGAAAGCTGTGGTTTTTAGTTAGTTGAGGCAGGGTACACCTCTACGTCCCAGTGACACTACCTGAGCTGCGGCATTAGTATGATGCTTCAGAGTAACGTAATCTTTTTTTGGCAGATGCCGAAATGGACTGGACGGCAGCATCTTCCTGTTGACAGCGTATGACGCGGTGCGTGGGTTCGGGCGGTGGGTTTCACCAGGGACGTTATATTTGAATTGTGTACGTTTGTATTATTTGTAGAACGTTACCTGCACGATACCAAAGCCAACGAACGGGGTTCTGGTCCGCTCCTAACTC
>NW_009661371.1:6559722-6575383 GCF_000708025.1 Charadrius vociferus
GCGCGGGCTGGCCTGGCCTGGCCATCGGTTCGGGAGCTCGGGTTGTAACCTTCCCCGGCATCTGCCGTGATGTGTTTACCCTTAACGAAACGGTATCTGCTACGATGTACTTGCCCTTAATTAGAAATGGTAGCTTCTTGATGCTGTTGCTAAGAAAGGAAAACGGTAACTAACGTTGTTGGATACTGAGTTTGGTGCGTTATTTATGTTGGATCTGGTCTGAGTGTATCAGCTGGGGACTACCAGGACTCCTCTGGCCTGTGAATCACACACACGATTTAGGGTGGATGGATGGACCTGTTAGAGGGGATCCATAGGAGGGCCACTGAAACGATCAGAGGGCACATCGCCTATGGAGAGAGGCTGAGGGAGTTGGGGCTGTTCAGCCCGGAGGAGAGAAGGCTCCGGGGACACCTTACTGCGGCCTTCCAGTAGTTAAAGGGGGCTTATAGGAAAGATGGAGAAAGACTTTTTGCCAAAGCCTGCAGCAACGAGACAAGGGGCAACAGTCTTAAACTAAAAAAAAAGGTAGGTTTAGGCTGGACATAAGGATGATATTTTCTACCATGACGGTGGTGAGACACTGGGACAGGTTGCCCAGGGAAGTTGTGGATGCCCCACCATTGGAGTTGTTCAAAGTCAGGTTGGACTGGCGTTGGGCAACCTGATGTAGTGAAAGATGTCTCTGCCCCTGGCAGGGGTTTTGGACTAGATGACCCTTAAAGGTCCCTTCCAACCCAAACCAACAAACAGCCTACTCTGTGGAAATGACAGAAGTTCTGGGCGCCTGCGGGAATGCCACCTCTATGCTTTCGGGAGCTGTGATAAAAACTTACTTACAGAAAGGTGGATTGCCTCAAGCCAGCTGCAGTCTAAAGGCAGTCTGCTGTGTTGATGTAGTTTGCATGGATTCTGGCTCACAGCTATGAGGCTGGATAATCAGGTGATCATGGTTAATTTAATTTTTACTATCCGGTTTGAACCTTTCTGTGCTCTTTTAGTACAGAATACGATTATCCTGTAAAAGACCTGAAGTAAAATTGGGTAATAATTTGTTATCATTTTGTTCTCTTGACCTCATCTCAAAACTTGAGAGCTGATTGCCTTTCATATTGGTTTGCCTCTCAAACCAGTCTTAAGCTTTGTTTTTTTACACTATTCTGTAGAAAAATAATCTGTTTTCCCCTTCTCTTTCTTGTTTTTACTTTAGGTAACAACTAAGATAGGTAATTATTTTTTGTGAAGATTAACGGCTGTTTATTCAATTTTTCTCAAAATTTGCAGGTTATTTATAGACAACTGTAGAAGATCTGTAATTGTGATGCTTTATGTTTGAACCATGGCAATGAATGACAGCGTTGATATCTTGAACTCTGCTTACCTGGCGGTGGAATATATAGACTCTTTCTTGCCTGACAATCCCTTGCAGCAACCGTTTAAAAATGCCTGGAATTACATGCTGGATAACTACACAAAGTTCCAGATTGCGACCTGGGGATCACTTATAGTTCATGAAGTTTCGTACTTCTTGCTTTGTGTACCTGGATTTGTCTTTCAGTTTATACCATACATGCAAAAGTATAAAATTCAGCAGGTAAGACAGAGTTGTAAACTACACACTTCCTGACCTGTCTCTGAATACGTGAAGTAGAGCATGTAACTGCAGTATCCTGGTTTCCAATTTATATGACCTCGTTTCTTCCATCGCTGTGGATATCCTGGAAGTGACAGAGCAAAATTGCAATGTGTGTGGGAGGTGGAAGAGAAGTGGATTTTGGGGAAGGAAAGGAGTTATTTCTGAGGAAGGTATCCTTTCCACCTTTCAAAGTATCTCTATACACACCCTCTTGAAAGGATTTTGAAGTATTTTAACAACAGGGAAAGCCTAGGATGGCCTGCACGCTCCTAATCGGTAGCAAAGGCGCATCCAATTTCTAAAGATGATTGTTTTCCCCCAGTTCGTTGTAATACAAATTGGAAATTAATAATACCAGCTTATGAAATTACTGTAGTAATTGGTAAAATGTCTCTCTGCAAAACCTGGATATTTTCAAGGCAACTTAATGTCTTCACAAGCTTGTCTTTAGCTTCTCTTTGTATTATTTTAGCTATGGAAATACATTCTGTAGTGTGAAGAAGATAAGCAAAGTTTGATTTGTGGTAGACTGTTGAATATGAAATGTTCCTGCTAATTACAAATACTGAAATAGCAAGTATAGTCTGGGGCGACTGGCAAAGACAACTTCTGTTAAGTGAGGCTTACTTTAAATTTTATGGAAAGCTAGCTTAGAAAAACAAGAGGTTTTGATGAAACTGAATTCAATCCCATGTAATTTATATTGCCTGAGTTAATTTATGTTGGAGGACCTGCTTTCTGTCTTCCAAGGTGAAATGAAACTGCCTCCAAAGTAATTTTTGCAGCACTTCAGTTATGTGCAATAGAAGGACGTAACACAACTGATTCTTTTTGCTTCTTCTTAGGATAAACCAGAAACGTGGGAAAAACAGTGGAAGTGTTTCAAAACGCTCCTCTTCAATCACTTTTTCATTCAGCTTCCTCTGATTTGTGGCACCTATTACTTCACAGAGTATTTTAACATTCCATACGAGTGGGAAGAGATGCCTAGATGGTAGGTAGATTTTTCTCCTGTGATGATGCTGAGTTACATACAGTTGGAGGCAGAATATTTAACAAATGGTGTCATTAATTGTACTTCCTTTGCTTACCTGCTGTAAAAGCTAATCAGAGTTTTCTAGAGGTGGGGGTTTTTTTTGTTTGTGTTTTTTTTTAAATGGCCCCAAATTGTTTTGATACTCGGAAAAAGGGAGGGTTAGGAGGGAGTTTATGGAAGCAAAGCAAGATTCATGATGGCATGGGTTAAATATTGGACTTGGTTTTTTACTTTTTTAATTCCTGCTAAGTGTTTCTTCTCTCCACCTTGTTTTATATCATAGCAGCAGTGTGTTCCTCAAGGAAGAGAATGTACCACCTGTTTGATATTCTCCTTTTTTTGCACTAAACTGATAGATTTTTAAACAAAACTGAATTAGTTATAAACGTCTTTTTGGTTTTGTTTTTCTTTTGATAGCTGTTCTTTACGGCAGAAGCTTACGTTTCTTGGAAATTTATTTTCTATCTGGATAGCTGATGCAGCTCTGTGTTTTTATCTCTAGATCTTACACAGTCTACAGATGTTCTTTATAGACTGTAATACTGAAATGACAGTTTGTTATACTCCGTGCTAATTCACTTCAGCATATCAACAGATGAGCTGATAGGTACAAGGACTAAAGTGCTTGGCAATTAATATTTTTAGTATGTTAAAAAGGTAGTGTCAATGCAGTGTTATTGAATCAGTAATATACATAAACATTTCCCACCCTTACTAGCATATAAACTATTTTATCTTTTAAGATTGTCCATCTTGTAATATGTTCTATAACTAATAGCTCTTCTGCTTTTTGAAGGTATGTTCTGGTTGCCCAGTGTTTTGGATGTGCAGTGATTGAAGATGCCTGGCACTATTTCCTGCATAGATTGCTGCATCACAAGAGAATATACAAGTATATCCATAAGGTTCACCATGAATTTGTTGTATGTATTCCTTTATTAGTAGTAGTTTTTAGTATATGCGGTTTCATACAACTTATTTAAACGTCTTATTTGAAAGACTTAAGAATTTTGCGTCCTTCTGATAGTGGGTTAGATGTCTTTCCTCGAGCAATTTGTCAAGGACAGTCATCGATTTTGTTTCTGAAAACACCTTCTGTGGTCTTACTTCATTTAATGGGTACGAAAGGTCGCACTCAACTCTGATCATATCTGTTGAGCTAGGTGAAAGCAAGCTTTTAAAGGTGTTACATACTTGATCGCTAGGAGAAGGAGAAGTGCTAGTTTTGATTGTTCGTCATTTCTCCAGCCATCTAGGGTGTTACCCAGAGCACACTAATGCCCAGAACGCAATCCAGACAGGCGGCTCCTACACGGCCTGGGAGAGTGCATCATCTGTGCAGCATATATGATTCAGGGAAGGATTATAGCTTTGTATATGGGCCTCTGGAAGCAGTATAGCCAGGTGTGTGATACTGCATCGATAGCACAGCGCAGTACAGAGATATTTTGGGTGGTTCTGCGTTTAGTGGTGTTGGAGCTGACGTTGAGCACAAGGTAATGAGGCATGCTTGACTGGAGGTGGCACTGTTCTGAGCAGTCCAGCAGTGCTTGCACCTTACAGTTGGCCGTCTCTGGGTCAGAGAAGTCAGTGCTACTGTGTTTCAGTGTATAACCCATACTGTGCCTAAGGTAAACTGCAGGCTACTGTGTCTAGGGTGATTTATACAGGCTGTGATTATAATAGAGAAGCTTGGTATTGATTGATGCCCGAGTATGTTCATTCATCTGCAGCAGCAACCGCTGTTTTCTTCTTGCTCTTGGCAGCCCCTCAGGTCTCTAGCAGGAGCAGCTTCTGGCAATTAGTCTTGAGTGGTTAGCAGTTCACACGGAAGTGATCTGTAGGCTACTGGCTATTTTCACTAAAAAATTTCCCGAGTAGTAAAAGGTGATGATTTTACAATCACCCTGAAGCCAAAGTGGACTTTATGTTTTTCTGATAATCAAACTTATAACCTTACCATTAGGTTATTTTATTTAAAATTACTATCTTTCTATGGTGCTCTACTTTTGCAAACTCTCTGTGGAATTTCTTTTTTTTGTAAACCAAATGTAGATATGCCTGGGGGGTGTGTGTGTACATATATATATATATATTAAGATATATATATATTAAGATATATATATATAAAGAAAAGGAAATGTTTTATTTCAATCTCAGTAATATTTGAAGAGTAAGAATTTATCTTAAAAAATTGTCAAAGATGAGGGGTGCTTTTTAATTATTTTAATAAATAAAATAATTTTTCATTATTTTAATAAATAAAATAATTATTTTAATTATTTTAAAAATAAATTTTGAAGTGAATCTTGACTCTGAGAATATTTTGGCTTCCTTCTTTCTTCTGCTTCCAAGACTGGATGTATAGCAAAGCTGATAGGAGCTTCCCAAACACTTCTAATATTCCTGAGATAATTCTTTGGCCTGGGGTAATGGTAAGCCTAAATAAAAGTCTCCGACTTTTCAACAAGTAGTGAAGTGTTTGAAATCAGTAATGCGGTCATAATCCTTGTAACTTTGGAATACTGTTTTCTGTTTTCCCAGCGAGGAGCTGAACACCTGTGTTAAGGCCCTTGCTCAGTCAGACCGTCTCCTTTACCCACAACATCATTCCCTTTGTGCTATTGTAGTCTTGTGGTGTAATGGGAAGCGGAGAGTACCACAAAATGGTGATTCTGATTCAGGGGTATATAAAATTGAAAATGTTGACTGTTTTCCTGTCTGTTATCTCTTTCTAGTCTCCATTTGGAATGCAAGCAGAATATGCACACCCTCTGGAAACGCTTATCCTTGGAACTGGCTTTTTTATTGGAATTGTTGTTTTCTGTAACCATGTGATTCTTCTGTGGGCATGGGTAATATGTCGCTTGATGGAAACCATTGACGTACACAGGTGAAATCCTCATTGCTTCTTAGTAATTGCTTTTTCTTTTCTCCCTAAATCTGTCTTAAACTTACCTGTCTCTTTCACTGAGCTTTACTGTTTATTTTGCGCTGAAATGCTTTTGTGCATCTTACAAAGAATGACACAGCCTGAACAGTTAACAGTGTTTTCTGTTTTGAGGTAGTGCTAATAGCAAATCTTGCTGATTAGAGGAGTGTAGACTATCAGCTAGGGCATCTTGAAAGTTTTGGAAGCTAGGTGCCTCGTTAAGATGTTTGGCTCTTGATATTTGGTGTACAAGTGACCTTATGCATAATAGAACACCAAAAATCAATTACAAAATATTATATTCTAGCCAAGAGTTCTTTCCGTTTAATAATTTGTCAGCCAGTTTTCCTGGACAAGAGAAACTTTAGGTTATGCAAGCACTGACTGTCTTTTAAATAAATAAATAATTTTTGTTTATTAATTTATTTATGGTAGATGCAAAGGACAAGACTTCTTGTCTGTGTAGTACAACTGACTTCTTTCAAATTTGGCTCTGAAATGCTAGCACAAGTCCCAGTAGGCTTAGTTGGGTTCATCTGCAAATTAATGAGCTTTTTTCCTGTGTTTGAGAGGAAGGGGAAAGTCAGAGTTCGTATTTGAAATGTCAGTGTTACACTTGACCTTGTATCTGTAAATATATTATGAAGTATTTAGTGTCTTACTGTAATCTGAGTGTCAAGTGTTTTGGTGGAACAAGAGCTACTAACCAGCTACTAACCAACTTGTCATACTCATCATTGCTGGTTTAGTGATATATTGGTTGTAGACTGAAAAGTATACATTGTGATATATCGCAAAGTAACCGATGCAAAATATGAATCTGTCTTGATAATTACCATTTTAGTTTGCTGTCCACATGAGTTGTTTATAACAAATTACTTTGCACTCTCCCCACTAGGTGGTGGTAAGATGCTTTCCAGTACTGCTATGCTAAAGAGGTGAAATCCCTCTAAAGCAAACTGTTCTGTTTTTAATATTACTTTAATTGTATGTTTTGAATTTTAAACATTTGAAGAACTTGCAGTAAGCTGAAAATAAGAGTAGAAATGCTACAATTGTAGATGATTTGAGATGGTGTTTGATGAGCAGCTGAGGTGATGTTCATAGCTTGTCACTAAAAGACAGTGTTATTTCTTATTCCTCGTTCCTAACATCACTCTTGAGTCAGTTAAACCTGCTAAGCCAGCAGGAAGTCAGCCACTGTGATTTCTTAGGTCACTTGCTTAAGTTGTTTTGTGTTGCTTAATAAACCAAGCTGGAGAGGTGAGCACGTGCCAAAGCCAATGTGGGATAGTTTACAGAAGCATTTGGTTAGGGTAGGAGGGATCTTGTTTTCCTATTAAGCCAGTGTTACAGTGATTACCTCAGGGCCTTATAATAGCAAAAAAAAATTTTTATTTTATAAAAACATGTAGTACGTGTCTATATTTTTGTGGTTTATAGCTGGGAAAAATGCTTACTATAATTGCTTTTCTTTTTTTCCCTCTCCCCTGTAGTGGCTATGATGTTCCGCTGAACCCTCTTCATTTGGTGCCTTTCTATGCTGGGGCCCGTTTTCATGATTTCCATCACATGAACTTCATTGGCAATTACGCTTCAACCTTCACGTGGTGGGACAGAATCTTTGGTACAGACTCTCAATTCATTGCCTATAAAGAAAAAGAGAAGAAGCAACAACTCATAATGAAGAAGAAGGCTAACTAAATTTCCAGTGTAAAAATTCTGATGCTAATGCTGGTAGTCAACTTTTGCTTTTCTGTAAAGCAAAATAGTGATCGGATGTTAAGCATAAATCTTGTTCCTTGGCTACTAAGTGGTAGGGAAAAGCAGCTAATTACACTGCAGTATCTTCCTAATGGGAATGCTTTCTATTTTATATGTAAGTACTGCATATATTTTAACTACAGATTTAAAGATGATGCAAAAAACCCAAGATGACTTGTGTCTATCCACTTTTTTTTTTTTTTTTTTGGAAAAAAATAGTAATTCAATTTTATCTTTAATGTTGCCCACTTTGGATCTAGGTAGAATTATATATGAAATTGGACTTAGTTTTTTTAGATATATATTCTTAAATTTGTAATATCAAATAGCAGAACTTATTAACTGGCATCAGCACTGTATTATTTAAATATTGGGTAAAAGTTGCTTAAAACCAAAACATCTGTTAATAGGAAGCTTGGACAGGCCATTTGCACACTGGATTATGCGAATTGTTAATAACAGAATATCTGGCTAAACATAAGTTAGCAGAGACATTCCTGATTTAGAGTTATTATGTTATTTTAGATTACAGGTAAAATGAATAGAAGTTTTTATTGGAAGAAACTGTTTTTTGCTGCTCTTTTGAAGTTGGTTTGTCAGTGTACTTAGCATTTACATTACATTTTTCTGTGTGTTGTAATTTGCTGAACTGACTTGTTGCTATATTTGCACTTGTGACTGATGAAATAAATGTGGTTTGGTTTGATGTGTGTATTATACCTTTCATATGTTTTTTAATACAAAGCTGTGATAAAAAACATGTGGGATATAGCGACTTACTCTCTTCATCCCTAATGAAGAGGCATTATTTCTGTTAGCATGGTCTACAATGGTTCCCATCTGTTAAAACTACTTACAGGGACAGCAAGAAGAAATGGAAATGGAGAACGTTCTGTAAATTCCGCTGGTTTGTGTTTTGAAGGACTTGGATACGTAGCTACTGCATATAGCGACAACTTTTGGGCCATGTTCATTCTCAAGTTAAGTTAACTAGAATCTCAAAATCTACTACTTGAGTTGTACTAGTAAGAGAAGCAGTAGTTGAATGTTGTTGAATCTACTCTAAATATTTGTCTGTTGCATAGGAAATAACAGTGGAAGTATTTAAGAAGGGCTTAAACCCTTCCTCTTTGTATTTGAACGTCAGCTGCTCTTCAGACTTCGAATCCCGAATCATCTACCCTTTAAGTCCTCTAGAGACGCTTACAGTGTTTTCCGTACTCAAGACTACCTGAATTTTCTTGCTGCTGCTTCACATGCAGTCCGGTGTAATCCTCAAAACAGGCACTCCTATGAAAGTGCAGATGAGATCAGGCTTCTAACGAAAAGCCAAGGCGTTAATGATATTCAGAGTGATTCAAATATTACTTGAGATGTGGGAGTGGTTCAGAGCCGTCTTCTGCGTGTGTTTTGTAGAAGCTTTTACTTCTCTATCTATATCCCCATTGAAATTTGGTGTTCTTCCTCTTCCCCTTCCCTTTCTAAAAGGAAGTAAAAATACTTGTCTGTGGCATGTGAATGGAAGCTGAAAACTGTGGACTGGTCAGTTTTTAGCAGGGACTGGTACTTCAGATTTCCTGAATCCATATGCACTGGCAGCCTCAGCTCTCCATGGTGGAAGCGACCTCTTTAATCAGAGTTCGAAGATTGTCATTACCCTCTTTGTGTTGTCAAATCCCACTCTCATCCTGCAGTTGCAGCTGTACTTAGCTTTATTTTGCTGAACCCCTAGCCTAAAAATAAAGGACCTTTCAGTGCTTCAGATTTTCCCTGAGTACATGACTCTATTCACTGGTTTTCAGCTCTCTGGCTTGTGCCTATACTCACACTGTCCCAAAATTGTGTACAACTGTGAGCCAATTGCCCAAACACTCCTTTAAAGGTACTCGTAAAAGCTTGGTGTCTCCTCATCTATTACAGAGCTCAATCAGAGCACTAAATATTTGATGAGATGACTTCACCATGTTGCGATGTATATTCCATTCTTCATGAGGCTTTGACAATAAGGAATGTAATTTTAGCACATTACTTATGCCATCTTTTTAGGTACAGCGTGCATGGGGGTGTTTTGTTCTTTTTTCATGACCTGAATCCATATTTTTCTGACGCCTGTTGCTATTTCAGTTTTTTGGGTTATTTTATGTACATCCTTCCAGTAGCATGTGATCACATCATTGCTTTTGATCCTCTTTCTTTAACAAACCCCTGGAGAATAATGCAAGCTGTGCTTTATAAATTTATTTTTTGCTGAAAATACGTGCCCCCTGGACCTCTCTCAACACAGGAACTGGCATATGAAAACCACGGGCTTGTTTTGCTGCGGGACTCGGGTAGAGACCTGCATTTTACCACCACCCCACCACCTTTGCAAATGCAGAACCTTGTATTTATTACGGAACATGATGCTGGCTCGGAAATGACCTACCTCATCACTATGTATCTTTTACGCATATCAAGAACTGTGTTAGGCAATCACATTTTTGAGGTTTTAGGCCTTTATTAAATACGACTTCACTGATTTTTATTTTTTTCTGGAGACTGTAGAGTGCGTGTAGTTCTGAAAACTAAGAGGGTTTTGTGCAATAGAAAAAAAATGAGAGCAACATAGGGGTGACAGGTTTTGGCTCTTGACAAGGCACAGCAAAACCTCACACAATCTGCTGTCCTTTATCCTCTTTAGCAAGGAGACAGATTTAACTCTTAGAAATGGCAGGATAGGGGAATAAGTGGGGGAGCAACATTTCTCGCAACCTAATCTTTTCCTAAAAGTCCAGTTTGGTTTAAGTAAGGCACATCTGTGGGAGATAACAGCCTGTACTATACCTTAGGATATGACAAATCAGTCCTATAAAAGCAATGAATTAATTTCTTGTGTTTTCTGTCAAAACCCGTGGAAACTTCAAAAGTATAATAAATTCTGAAGATTAGGATTGCAAAATAATCAACTGCTTTTGGCTGCTGATGTGAAATACTAAATAAGGAGGCTTATATTACAGGGCAGCGCAGCTTGCCAGAGTATATTAATAATGATTGATATTTGTAAATTATATGACTTAATTTAATTTTTCTTCACCAAATTTATAATTAATGACTGCTGAGTGACTTAAGATAACTTTAAAGAAAAGTGTGATACGTTTATAGATTTTTAACATTATTTTTTATTGAAAAATGATATTATTGTAACCTACGTTTTGGCTAGAGATACTTACTGCTCACTACGCTGTCTGGTTCATGGCCTTCAAATCTCCATCCCGTTATTGCTGCCTTCCTCCCTCTGTCAGCTGCAGCCTTCTGCTGAATCTCGGCCACTGAAACTTCAAACCAGCAGGTGCAGGAAGAAGGCAACTTTTTGCCATTGGCTTTTGCTATAATTTTCTATCTTTGAAAGTAATAAACACAGCAGTCAAATCACTTTTCAATTGTATTTTTTCACCAGCTAAACGGCTTATATCATGTCCTCTGCGGTAAGGCGTTTCCTCTATTTCTCAAATAAGTTCTGAGGCTTGTCTCTGAATTTTCAATGTCTTGTTTCAGCTGTAGATATCACAAGTGCATGCACAGATCATTATCTCCAATACCACCTTGGTGATATAATTGCACTCTTAACCATTGTCCGTCTGTCTAAACATCCAAAGATAAAGTTATCTGTTCTGCAGCCTGGCACTGGAAGATGCAGTCGAGTTACCCATCTGTTGTGATCTCTCAATGCTTCCCGCAATACCGCTCGCCACACTGTGATGAGCGTGTTTTATATTTTTTGCAATTTGCAGTTTGCTGCGCTGAAATATTTAAATATGCTTGACTTACCAAGTAATCTAAATCACATTCCAGAGCTGCTGTATCCTTATTATTCACCATTCTTTGTCATCTGCATTTTTTAATCAGGTTTGATTCACGTTTATATAATCACTGAATAAATTAGCCCCTGGACTTGAAATACCAGTCCCTGTGGAAGACCAGAAGAACGTTCCTGTTAGATAATGAGTCACCACTTTTTTTAAAAAAAACCACCAACCCTGTCAGCCTGTTTTGTGGACTCTCAACGTGATCCTGCACGGTGGTTTCTCTGTATGAGTGTTCGGCGGCACAGCTGTGACACCTCTCAGAAACAGCGTGGCGGTTCAGTGTCCAGGACCCGGCATCACCCCAGGAGCAGAGATTACTCCTGCGGTCGGAAACGAGCAGCAGAAATAACCCAGTGCCATTTGTATAGGTACGCAGTGTGTAAGCGCGAATGTCAGGTACATTTGGTATGGAATTTAAGGAAGCAGTCCATAAAGAGGCTCTACCCAGGGTTGTTACATGTATAGGGTGTTCACCAGCCCAACAAGACCGCAGTAAGCTCTTAAGCGCCTGATAGGGCTGAGCTTCAGTAACATGGGTGAGTCACCCACCCTGTGAACACCATAGAAAATTCAGCCTTGCAATACGGAACCAGAAGGTGGTCTTATTTCCTTTCCCTCTCTGCAACCTCCTGTGTAACTGCCTTGTCTGTTATTTGGTTTTAAAAAAAAATAAATTATTTATTTCTATTTCCTTTGACCTGCCTTACATTAAGCCTGTTCTCAAGGTACTGGAAAAGCCACAACTTTCCATGTTTTCACCCTATTTTGCAGGCATCCAAGAAACAGAGCCGCTGAGTTGCACGAGGCATTTTGGAGGTTGGTAACAGAAACTTCTGCCTCAAAGACAAATCTTCAAGTGACCACATCTGCCAGGTATAATATGAGTATATAATCAGCATTCAGATAAGTTTTGTAAAAGGTTCTTGCATCTGACAAGTTATCTCTACCTACTTGCCTGGTAATTTGTTAATGCTGTGATCATCTGTTTTCTTTTTAAAATTGATTGGAGCTGGTTTATTCCTAGCATTAATTTCTTGATTGAAACCCTTACCAGCTTTTGCCTGGTCTTTTAGGACATATATGGGCTATAGCTGTTTTTTCTGAATAGTTGCACTGTGTTAATATCTTAAGTAGTCTTTCCAAATTTTTCTAAGGCTTGAAAATGTGGTATTACTGACTATTAGCAGGCCAAAGATAGCCCTCCTTAGAGGGAGGCTTAAAGACCCAGCAAGATTTGGTCTTGCTGATCTTCTCCCTTATGCATCATGTTCAGCATCCTACTCGGTCATTTGTCTGTTAGAAAGCACTGTCTTCCTCATGCAGTACAGTGTAACCTCTCACTTCTCTCCAAATATAAACCAGAGAAGTTTACTGAGTATTTCTATGGCGTCATTATTAACAGTACTTTGTTATTAATAACGTAAATATCTGATCTCTATCATAGGATGTTTTTAGGATTTCTGTTTGTTGTTCCTCATGTACTTCTATTGTTCCTAGGGGAGATAGGTTTAGGATTGTCCTTTTGGGTTATACAAGAAAACAGTCGCCTCAGCCTGCTTGTCTTGCTGCACAAATAAAAAAAGGGCGGAGTTATTCAAGTCTTGCAAGCAGAACTCTATGAGGGTTTTTTTTTTTTAAGATTTATTTACATACGTGCTGGTGAATCATGATTTGCTGAAAAAGACAGATTCAGGCAAGTCAAAAGTATTTGAAAATTTGAATCACATTCAGCAAATCATTTTGGCCAAAAGAATGGAGTGATATGTAAATACATACGAATATTATATATAAGTTTGTGTGTGTATATATATATTTGTTTATAAACAAGTATTTTTGTAAATTTCAATGAACTTTTCTTCACCACTACCAAATTATTTAGGCTGCATCTGTTAGTGAAATATAATCCACTATTCCGTCTCACATACAGACATAAGAGAGAGCTAAACCAGATTTGGAATCTGCTGATCAGGACATTTTCTGGACAGGGAGCACTTGAGCTCTACTCCCTGCTCTAATTAGCATTATTAGCTTAACAAGCCATACCCAGGAGCCTGGGTATGCATATAGCCTGGGAATGCCCTTGGGGTTAGAGCATCCCTCTGAGACTAAGGCAAGTGCAAAACCTTTTTCCATATTACAAGGAAATTTGGCCTTTGCCTATGATGATAATGTCACCTCTGAACTGTGGGAAATAAAAGGGATTGGAGAGAAGGGAAGTCATCGATTTACTCCTGCTCAGTTCTGAGAATGCTCCTAAGCTCTCTGAGAATCTAATCATCGTTTCTTAATCCCTTATTAAAAAGAAATTAGTACGTGTGAACTCAAAATGAGAAATTTGATAGTGTATACACCGCCCTGTTTTACACAAGATGTGTATGTGCACGTGTTTTTGTAAGTACTCATTCTCTTAATTTTGTAGGGGTGTGGGGTTAATAAGTATGGAAACTAATGTAAATCCATTCTGATCTAGTTGTGAGACGAATTTTGTGTTGCAGAATAATAGTTCACTGCTTGAAGAGATGAAAAGAAATAGATGATTTCTGAGCCTACTTGTATCTTTCAGTGACATTGTATTTTGTGAAAATAAATTTGAAGGGAAGCCAATGAGAGTTGCCACACTGCACAAAGGTTTTTTTGGCTGATCAGAAAGTTCTCCCAGAAAATGATCCTGTAAATCTAAAATCACAGCATCAGCAGATTTGTTTACTTTGTGTATAAGGCGCAAGGGAAAGTGATGAAGAAAATGAGGAATATTTAGCCTGTGATTAATGTAGCCAACAAGACTGATAAAGAATGTGAATCTTTTGAATGCTGGGTCACCTACCTTTATTTGCAGTTCATTTTGGAGCTCTGAGGGCGTTGCACATATTGCACGTAATTCTAAAGTAGTGTGAAGTCATAAATTCACAATACAATTGATGCTGTTGGGGAGAAGTTCTGACTTCTGTGATGGCACTTCTGTGATCCTAAATCTGAACAGTGATCTTTGTAAGAGAAAACGACACACCCAGGAGTCTCTGTACATCCAAGTCCTGCAAAATGCTTTGAGCAATTTTGCATTTGCACTGTCACAACTCCAGAGCTAATGTGACGCGATATGATAGGCATCTCCCAAAGTTTTCTCGCAGTAAGAAACGGAGAGTTGAAGGCTCCAAGAAGTGTTCTGAAGGTGCCTTTGCACATGGTTGCCTTCTTTGAAAGATGGTAAGGATTGGATGAGCTGACCTTTTGGTTCTTGCTATGAAGAAACATATCAAATAATCCAGGACTGACAGTCAGGGCACCGACACATAAGAAGTATAGATGAATATAGATAAATAGATATCTAAGTATTTATATATAGTAGTTGCATTTTCAGGTCTGAATTTCACATGCTGGATGAGTTTCTGAGCTGGTGTATCACCAAGTCTCAATGAAGATATTCTCCTAGAAGATATTATTTCCATTACCTTCTTGGTCAGAACTAGACAACCCATAATTTGGGAAAATATCTGTAGGATCACAAAGGATTATTAAAAAATCTTCCTGAAAATTGATTCTGTATAAATTGGTTATGGAAGGGGATGTTACGCAGGCTCACCCTTTCAGATTAGAAGATTAGGATAAAACATGTACTGGGGACAAGATTCTGTTTGTAGAAGGAGGAACTGGTTGTGTGATTTTCAAACTTCTCAAAATTTCGAACCTCTCAAAATTTTCCAGTGAGGCTTTGTGTCCTTTAAAAATAAACTGATATAGAAGTTGCTCTTTGGCGTTTAGCCTTTTGCTTTTAACAGTTGTCCTTTACAGGCAGTTTTCATGTAGCCTGAACGCCTATGTCCATAAAAACAGGCTGGAAAAACAGACAGCTCCACAAGTCCTGTAGTATCTGCAGTCTAGAAGAGACTGTGATTTATCGATATATAGTGAACAGTTCCCCACAAGAGCATTCCCGTTGAACATGATGGGATGTGCTCTCTAAATGTTCTTAGTATCAGAAAGGAAGTCTTGCTTTATCCTTTGCTTTCTGTGATGCAGCAAAGCTACCTTACAGAGGACGGGCAAGCTTACAGAGGACGGGCAACCTATAGATGATTGCTTACAGTTTTCCCCCTGTGAGGCCAACCAAATAAGTTTGTGTTGACCTGTGACAGTACTATTTGAATCTTTCGTGGAGCACTCTGGTCATTTAGGTTTTTGCCAGCGGATTGACTCGGTGGGACCACATGAATGCCATGCCGGATAAAAGTATTTTACCAAAAAAAAAAAAATTAAACAAAAACAAAACCCACCAAACCCCAAAACCAAAACATCAATGCAGAACTCGCACCCCGGGATCCTTCCAGTGCTTTTCTCCACCTGGACACGGAGATCAGTTGATGACAACAGCTTTTTCCCCTCTGCCACCCTCACCCTGCGGCTTCCGCGCACCTTCCGCCGCCCTCCGCGGGGAGCTCGCGCTCCTCCCG
>NW_009661371.1:6575836-6613588 GCF_000708025.1 Charadrius vociferus
CGGGGAGATGCTGTCCCTAAAATATTCGCCCGGGGCAGCGGCACCGATCGTCGGCCATCGCCCGCCCTGAGCGCAGGGCGGCTTCATGTTGCTATCGTTGGGTGCAGCGCACTGTTAAGGGGAGAAACGCGCTGAAACCGCTGGGAAATATCAGAAGGTGCTCATTCCTCAGCAATGGGGGAATGTTCCCCAGCAATGGGGAATGACCGCGCTCCCCTCGGCTCCGGTGCGGGTGTGCCGAAAGGGAGGAAGGTGTTGGGTATTGGCCTCCCCCTTCCCTGGCACAGACCCAACTGTCAGAGGGGGGGAAAAAAGCCATAGGTGGGGAGGTGTGAGCCGTGCAGCGCGGGCAGGCTGCCTGCCCAAACCCCATCACCGCGCCGCGCTACGGGCGTTCGCGCAGATCTCTCAGGGTACGGGGTTATGTGCCACTGGGGTTTGAGATGGTTTTTTGTAAAAAAGGGGTTGTGATTGACACGCTGCATTCTTTTTATGCCTACGAGTGTGCGTTTTTCATCGTGTCCAATTTCAGAATTGATAGTATCGCTTAGGTCTGTATGTGGAAAGGCTTAATCTTGAAAGCTGCTCAGTACCCGAGGCCCAGCCGTAAGCCACCTGCAGTTGTGGCTTCACATTTCCCTCGGGAGCTTACAGACCAGGTCTGCAAGTCCGTGATTTTTTTAGGTGGAGACGTGGCCTCTGTGGGTCTCTGGGGATTTGGTCTATGCAATTAGTGCTTAATGTTCCGCTTTATGACCTGAATATAACCTTGCTTGGCATCCTCAAGGGACTTACATTTTTACTGGCTGCGTTAAGGCTACTGATAAAACTTAGAGGTCATAGGATATTGGAGGGAAGGAAGACGGAAGAGGCAGGCAGGGTAGGAAAGCATTGCCTTTAAATGAAAAATGTAGGAATTGCAGTGAAATTTGAAAAATTTCCTTGTAGTATGTTGCCATCTTGATATGAGGGGTGATCCCGAAGCTAAGAATTAATCTGTTGCCACTAAGTAATTTGCATGCCAGAATAGTACGCAATTATTGTGACTTTGCGTTACTGTCAGGGGACAGTCGCTACAGTTCATTATTTGGCACTTCAGCCAAGCCAGCTGAAACGGGGAGAAAAAGAGCACTCTGTGCTGTCTGAGATGGGGCCGTGGCTCTTCCTAGAGACACGCTGCTTCTCCTGTTGGTGTCAGTGGCGTGAGAAAGGGTTTGTCATTGCGCCCAAGCAAAAGAGAATCCAACTGTATACCAATGAGCAATAACAAACCGCAGAAAAGAAAATTTCCTGTGCATTGTGTCCACATATAAGCTACAGTGAATGTCAAGCATTTCCTAGAACGTGCTCAGTCCCTCACAAAGGGAGCCCTATAGACGAAAATGCCACGTGTTGTAATGTCCAAATCACATGTCAGGGAATGTGATGAGTCCTGGCAATCTTTAGTGGTGGATGCTGAAAATGCTGTTTTTTGCAGAGGATTAACCAGGGTTTGAACCAGAGCAAATTCATCGTTTTCTTTAAATCCTCAGTTTCATTCTGTGAGGTACTGAGCATTTCTCAAAAAGTGGAGAGCTGCTGCAGCTTTTGCTGTCTGCAGTGGCAAATGAGAGAAGCTCAGGATCCCTTTAGGAAGGGCAGCGAGCCAGACCCCATGCCTAGTTATGGTTGTGCTCCTTGAAATAATTGCAAAGGGACTGATAACATCCCTACTTCTTTGTTCCAGGGCCTAAGCACCTAAGGATGCATTAGAAGGGTTTTCTTCTGAGTAACGTGCCCTTTCATCTACTGTGTAGTAAAAGATTGCACTGTTTATTTTTCTATGTGAGCTTTTTTAAGCTGTGCAGTAAAAGTGGAGCCTTGTACCAGCCTTGGCAGGAAATAGGAGGCTGATTCTGCAGCTCTGACCTGAGGGGGGATCCTGGCTCCCTCTGAGCATCCACACTTCATTCCCAGGGCAACAACAGGAATAAGGGTATTTTGTGTGATTACAGTTTGCAGGATCAGGACCTGATTTATCATCATCTGTTGTTAAAAAAGGATAAGAGAGATTCACACACACACACGTGCACATAGTTATTTTTTCTTTTTGTCACGACAGGCTAAGAAATTGCTATTCCTGAACATAACCTGTTTCTACAAGATATCCTGAGTATCACAGGGTTTATTTTAAAATATATATAATTGAAATTTATGCTGTGGCTCATAGGTTTATGGTCTGTAGAGAGCTCATGCTTCTAGAAGCCTGGTGAGTATGCAGGGGTGGTACCTGAATTGTATAATGAGCTGCTGTGAAAACAAACAAAAATGTTGCTGTTCACTTAGTGAGCGAGTTGATGACAAAATAAATCAGGAAAGTGTCAGCAGAGTATCAATAAAGACTCTTTGTACTGAGTAAAGAGGCTTTGTACTGAGTAAATCAAATACTGCACATACATGCATACATTGCATAATCACGTGTATTTCATGGCCGTGCAGCATTGTGTGAACGCATTTGATTGTGTGCATATAAATCAACATTAATTTTACAGTATCAGCTATTTTTTAAAAGAAATATATATGTACAATATTTTTTAAAAACAAAAAAAAACGCTTGAGAGAAATACAAAAATTTAGAAATGTGCTTTAGACTTCCAGAGCAACTGGACCAAATCCTTAGTGAACGGAGCAACTGGAATGAATTGTTAAGGCCTCATCTTTTGCTGGGGTTAATATACATAATGAGGATTTTTTTTTTAAAGTTCTGATACTGCATTGGAAACCAGAATGACTCCATATGAGCTTGTCTGCCTTCTTGCTTAAGCATCCAAAGTGTCTTGGCAAATCTTGGAAACCCGGATTAGTCACTGGGAAGACGAGCACGGCCTTCACTGAGCTCTTCCCAGGGACATGCTGAATGCTAGAAGCGTGAGACTGCCTAAAATTTCTGATCCTACACTGAATCCTCAGTGAATGTGCTGCCTTCTGCGCAAACTTGAACACCACAGTACCTGTGCTTCCTTTCTGGTTCATGCCAGAGTTTGTTCTAATATTTTGCAATGGTTTTTTTTTGTTTGTTTGTTTTGTTTTGTTGTGGCAGCAGTTTCTTTAGGCTGATACTGCACCATATGGGAGATTAGAGCCTGCAATCGCTGATGGAGAAGAAGCCCTTGAATAAGGAGAAGCAAAACCCGAAGCTGAAGATGTTTGAACTTTAACAAAGATGTTTATACTGAGGCTGCCGTTCCATGCAGATAACCTTTGAATTGATGGGGACTAGACAGTTAAGGCAGAGGAAGACTTGAGTGAGACTGTATCAGTGATTAGGTGTAGGAACCAAGACTGGAAGCGATCAAAACATTTTGAAGGGGCTTTGATTATGTGAGAAAATACAATGTGGCAAAGTGATGGAAGATGGCAGACGGCGAGGTGAGATAAAGCAGGGAGAAAGAGGTTGTGGGTAGTTGATGGTGCACCAAGGGAAAACAGAGGACATTTGACAGTGGAGCACAGATTGTTTCTTATTTTGTCTTAATTCAGGTGCAGGAGAATACTGACTACTCCTGAGAGAGGAGATAGGCTCCTGCTTTAGATATCTGATGTTCTGTTGAACAAACACCCAATGGATGCCAATCTCTTGAGGCTTTTTACCATAACTATGCTCGTTTGGGGTGTAAGTTTGTATTCTTTAATAGCAGTGAAATATATTTAGAATTGATTAATGCTAAAAGCAGTTCCTCCACTGTTAGTGTTCAGCCACTTGTTTAGGCCTGCTGCCACTTCTGACTCATTTGTACCATTGATTTTGGTGGTGCAAGACCAATCCCCTCCATTACTGCTGCACTTCAAACGTGAAAATGAAACATTGTGATGCTTTCAAGATTCCTAGGTTGGTTTTTTTTCTTTACAGGAAAAAATTGCAGATAAAAATTTCTCTCAACTCCTACTTATTTTTAAAAGTAAATTACTAAGATTTTCTAGTGGTTATTTTTCAGTGTTTAGTTTTGTGAAGAAATCCTCAGTGAGGCTTATGAATTGACTGGTTACGTGTATTACAGATACAGGCTCTGAAAATCACTTTTGCATCAAATAGAGGGGAAAGGATGGATGAAAATACAGATTTTGTGACAACAAAATTATTTGCAAATCTGCGACTTTCAAGTCAAATTGTTCATGCTAAAGAAAAGGAAACAAATCCTGAAAATAGCAGAGTAATGTCATTTTGGAAACAAAATATTTAATGTTTTTTCAAAACGACGTTTAATTTAGAAGGGTTTCTAAATTTTAATGATTTTATTGTTCATCCTTCCTCCCACAAGCATCTTTAAAAATACTTTAAATAGAAGGAAAAGGTTTATTTGCAGTTGAGCGAGACATCTGGTTCTCTGCAAAGTGGAATACTTTGGACTTTCCCATTTCGAACAACAGCAAAACGCTGTGAGCCGGCGAGGCAGGAGCGTACCGCGTGTGAGGTGAGCAGCACAGTCGTGACGCGGAGTGTTTGCAGGACCCCGCGGGTGTGACTTTAGTCGGTTTTATGAGGTGCAACTTGGCTACATTAATCCTGGGACCCGTCACTTTATCCAAGACCCCACTTGGCACAGCGAGGAAATGGGTTGGGTGGGTCACTGCTGGCACCGAGCCTAAATAAGCTGCTTGACTTCCCAAATTGCAGCTCCTCTACTGGTTCCCCCCAAAGTCGCCCAACCTTAGGCTCTCAGCTTCTCACACTCCAGCTCTGCAGCGCTGGAGCCGTTCCCTCCTGCAAAATTAAAGGATGACTAAAAGGGAAGTGAAAACCATGCCTCTACGGTATATTAATGAATGGGGAAATCCAAGATCTCCCCGCTAATACAGAAGGTGTACCTAGGGTTTTTTTTTCTGTCACTGAAGTGCTCCCTCATTCATCTGTGGCACCAGCTGTGTGAGCGAATACTATCTGTGACAAGAAATTGTGATAAATAAATCGTAGAATCACAGAAGGGTTTAGGTTGGAAGGGACCTTGGAGATCATCTGGTTCCAGGACACCAAGGAAGACACCTTTCACTAGACCAAGTTGCTCAAAGCCCCATCCAGCCTGGCCTTGAGCACTTCCAGGGATGGGACATCCACAACTTCTCTGGGCAACCTCTTCCAGTGTCTCACCACCCTCAGAGTGAAAAATTTCTTCCTGATATCTATTCTAAATCTCCCCTCTCTCAGTTTGAAGCCATTCCCCCTTGTCCTATCACCACATGCCCTTGTAAAAAGTCCCTCTCTAGTCTTCTTGTAGGCTCCCTTCAGATACTGGAAGGCTGCTATAAGGTCTCCCCGGAGCCTTCTCTTCTACAGACTGAACAACCTCAACTCTCTCAGCCTGTCCTCATAGGATAGATGCTCTAACCCTCTGATCATCTTCGTGGCCCTCGAAATTCACAGAAAAAAAAAATTGTTGCTCGTAATGTTTGTATTTCACTGTTGCGTGAAAGCCCATTTTTAAAATATTTTTCTAATTGATTTCAATTTAAATGACTCTGCAGCCATTCCGGATGACTGCGAGCAAGTGCTGCTCTTTGCAAAACAGCAGCAGCAAGAAGAAACAAACGTGTAGGAGGCTGCTGTGACTTTAGCCCAGTGTGGGCAGGAACCTGCTGTGCTGCCTTAGCGGGGTAACCCAGGAGAGGGGGAGACAGCTCCATATTACCTGTGGGTTTTGGGGGCTGCCATGCTTCAGACAGGCAAACGCAGCATGCGGGTGGGCGGCAGGGTGTTCCAGCAGCAGTGATGTTGGCAAGCACGTAACTCGTCTCTTGGTTACAGTGATGTCATCAGATGCAACCGCTCTAATTTTGTCACTTACAATTAATGGCACTTGATTTTGTAAAGCTTCTTTTCCTTGCACTTGGAATTCACAAGTAAAAATCTTGTGAGCTCTCTGATGGGCCCTATTAATATTTCACAGTTTTGCAGAGCGTTAGTACAAATTATGTATGGCAAGAGCTGGTTATTAAATCTAGATACTGGGGAGCAAACCTAATTTTTGCATGCCTGAGGTTTAAGGGAACGTCAGTTTTTATCAATGGCCACTTGTTTTAGCGTTCCCTTTCTGAAGGGAGGCGTTGAAGGATGCGGGGCTGGTCGCTACCAAATGTGAGTGCACTGAGTCCGTGTTCGTCCAGCTGCACCGCATAAAGGTAGGGGCTGTAAATGGGTGGATATAAGCAAAAAACGCTTTGTACAAGGAGCACAGGAGCTGCTGCGCTGACCATGTTACGCTGTCGCATTTTTTTTTTCTATCATCAGCTGTGGTTCAGCTTCTCTCCTTCCCTCACGGCTTAACATTCACAATCCTCTTTAAAGGTGAGCCGCTCTTCGGGCAGCGGGGCAGCGAGCGCCCACAGCGCCAAACCCAGAGGCTGAGCCGGGCGGCTGCCGGCGGCTGCGCAGGGATGTATAGCATAAAATGCGGAATAAAACGCGGTTGAACCTATTCATGTAGCCGCCTGCATTTGGATTTTTTCGTTCCTTTGTGCACCAGAGAGCAGATTTTTCTCTCGGAGCTTGCGAGGACGTTCTGGCTTTCCCATCAAACCCCGCAGGGGACGCGCTGCCGGCTCACCTTCTGGGACTGCAGATCTGGGGCTGGCTGTACCTCGCTCATTCTGCAGAAGACTGAGAGGCTGTAATTAACTTTCCAGCGAAATCCCTTATGGGCTGTAGTGCCACTTAAGGTAGTCCCCCTCCCAGCCAGGATTTGGCCTGGGGTAGTCTCTGGCAGCACGATTTTAAAGCTGCCTGCGTTCAGAGTGGGGTATCCAGTGCCCTGCGCAGATTCTGTAGGTTGCCCAGGTCTCGAAAGGGCTGTAGGCTTTGCTGGCAAGAAAACGTCTGGCTGGACATGCTGAGCAAGTCTTTTAAAAGTATCTGGTTTTGTTGGTTTTTTTTTTTTTTTTTTAAGAGCCTTGAATAATTTCATATTTTTTTTTTTAATGCACTTGCTAACACTCAGTTTTTTGAAAACAGATTTTTCTTTCTTAAATAAATAATATTTCTGAATTCGCCCTGCCTTCCTATCTCAGTTTTAATGTTCAGCTAAAATCAGAGGTGTAGAATACCAAGAGAAGAATGTGCTCACAAAACTGGTGAAAGTCAAGGAGATATAGGCACATTTATAGATCGCATTTACAGCTTGTTGTTAATGCCATTCACGTTCCCGTTGAAGCTAATGGAAATTCACAGTAAGTGTGGTTTGGCAGCTAACTGCCAGGCAATCTCTGCAGTGTTTCCTAGAGGTACAATACCCTTACTCCAAATTGCTTCACTAGCTGAGGTATTTAAAGGCTTCCCTTTTTTGTTAGATCATTTAATAAAGGGTTAAGAGAGGCTGTGCGCTACCTGTGAAAACGCTATAGATCCCAGCCACTGTGTCTCAGAAGTTTTTCTTCTATTTTCTGGAATAACAGAAAGGGCAACAAAGCTGTAGTAAAAAAGGCTGTAATCGTTAAGAATAATCATGACTCTACAGAAGGCAGTTGTTTTATTTTTCAGGCTTAAAATTAGTCTGAGTATGCAGAGCATTCAGAGTTTGTTGGTCTGACCCAGGCTGGTTTTGACAATCCCACTCCTTTTGAAAGAGTCCATTACTTTAATTTCTTTTAAAGAGAAGAGCTGTCATCACCTCCCACATCTGCAGAATGCCTCAACAGTTTCCAATGAAAACAGGAGGTGAGCCTGTTTTGTTGGTGGTTGGGATCAAAGGGATGTTTTATTATGGTGACATTAACACGAACTCCAGAGAATTAATGATAAGACTATAAAGCACAGTGATTTCCTAAGATTTCATGAGACATTTTGTTAAAGGCAGTAAATTGTAATCATGTCATTTATCAAAAAATGACCTTGCTATTATATTAATTCTTAATTTACTTTATTGAGGAGAAACTGTTTGTTTTTCTATAATTTAGTGATTAATACCTCAAGCCTTTAAATTACACAGAGGGTGAAAATTGCAAGACAGGTTTTTGGTTGTAACAATGGAGGTGCTACTAGGCTCAGCCAATACTCTAGTATGAAAACTAATTTAGAATTAATTCTGTGTTCATTCCACCTAATTTTTATTTTCAAATGTAGTATGTGATTTAGAAGCCTCTTTGCTGATTAGCAGGTAGACCTCTTGGTTGGGTTGCAGTGCCCTCTGAAAATGTCTGTTTTCTCTACTGAGTATAAGAGGAGCCAAAATTGGGCAGGCTTCTAACGGCAGAACATGTGCAAGAGCTTACAGTTAAGACCTGATGAATCACAGCCTTGGTGTGTCATCATCTAAAGTACCTTGGTGCGCTTTATATGCTTGCTTTGGGAAACGTACTATTTATGAACCCTACCCGATCTTAGCAGATTAATTTATTTTGTTAAATCTTCATACCTATTTAATTCATATTCCTTCTGAAAAAGAAAAAAAGTCATGTCACGTCTTTTTTTGGTCTACATTTTATTTTTAAACAAAAGTCTCGTGCATGTATTGCCACAGACTCTTGCTTATTTTTTTCCCAATGAGTTGGGAATTAAACTGGAAAGAAAGTTTCTAGCTGAATTCTCTTAAAATGTTGTGGAACCAAGGAAGAGGGCAAACTGCAGCATGTACTTTAAGGCTTCTGGGTCAGTTAATTAAAATAATGGGTAGAAACAGGACCAGTGGAGTAAAGGGTGTATACTTCATTTTGGAGTAAGTCTCAAATCAAAAGCCATGGTTCAGTGCATTCAGTGGGATCGGAATGTTATGTTGGAAGCTTACTTTCTTGTATGCTGAGGCTGAATGAAGACACTAAGCGTCTTTGTAGTTAAAAGGTTGAAAAAAAAAAAAATCCTTTTCAGTAAAATAGTGGCAGGGTAGGGAGATTTGATTTGCAGTGTGACATGAAGGTGAGCTCTTTTAGCTGCCGGAGATCTGCATGTGTTATCTTGGGTTTAGGGTTGAAAGCTGGTGCTGTGTGGGTTAGGAGCTCTGTGGAACAACTGTCCTGGAGAAAGCTGCTTGACTTGCTGGGATTTGGGATTTTGGAATTGGGAGTTCTGCCATAATATGATGAAAAAATGGTGTGTACCGTGACATGGTAGCTGCCCTTGTAGAGCACTGAAGTTGTCACCTTGCTTACTCCTTTCAGGTGCACTGCTGGGGTGAGGACACTATACTAAAAGTGCAGTCTTGGTCCTTAGTGCCCTTCCCTTTGGAGTGGAGGTTTCTCGCGGTGCGCTGATGTTGTGCTAGCTGAATCAGCACCAGGCACATCTTCCCATGACAGCAGCAGCTAGCAGGGTGGTTGTCAGAGGGGTTTGGTTCAATACAAAGCCGTATGTCAGAAATGTGTCTATGTAGCTAGAATGGGCAGGTAAGAGAGAATCTTGAATCATAAACCGGTGGTTGGCAGTTCGAAGGCAGTAAACATTTTTTTTTTAATTCATTCTTTTTCTGAAGCGTGACTTTTATAACTATAAGCCAGTAGCTGCTTCCTGGTAATTGTTCATAGTGAATCATGAGCAAAACCTGATGTCCTTGTTTACTCACAAATTAAGTCCTGTGGAGCAAGCTGAGATAGTCATTCTTTGTAGGGATCTGTTCGTGACCATGGAGTGGGAGCTGCCTGATTTACAACCAAAGAAAGACACTGCTCTGGCTGCAGAGCCCTGCCTACGGTGAGAACAGCCGTCGTATGCCATTTTGAATACTTAGCCTTAGGTGTGGATCTGCCTTGAAGCCAAGCGGAAAGGATTGTTTGATCTGGTGGGACATCCGATTGGCCAAGGTTTAATGAGCTGTTTTCTTGGCACAGGCATCTGTGCTGGTATACCAATCTAATGACCCAGTAAATTTGGGTTTTTTGGTATCGAGAAAGTGTGAGGTTTCTGTCTGCAAGACATGTCATTTGAATGTCCTTTTACTTCTGTGTCACTCAAAAGTAAAGGGAGCCCATGGTGTGGTTGTCTTTCAGTTACACGTTGCTGTCCTTCACTGTTATGAATGGTGTAGTCCTTGCGCATTTGTCATTCAAAATTAACCTTTTTTTCCTCTGCTAAACTGAAGGTTTTGTAGTTTTGGCTGGCTCTGCATTTTGGCTTATTGCATAAGAGCACAGTTTTAGAACTATAAGCAAAATCGGGGTGAGTCTACAACCTAAATATAAACTTTTTACACGTGTAAAAGATCGTTACTTCAAAGGCAGCTTTATGGCTATGGTAAGCTCACTCTCCATGTCAGATTTTCAGCTGATATAAATGACAGGGGGTTAATTTCTCCTTCTGCTCAGCTGCTGAGCATCCACACATCCAACTGAAGTCACTGGGAGCTGTGCATCTGAATCTTCATTATAAGCAGGAGGCTTATAAATCCTAATGCTCAAGCCAACTTGCACATGTGCCCCTTAAAAAAGAGGGCTAAGCGTGACTTCGATTCTGTAACAGCCTGCAGTTAAGGGATGAGTGATCTAAGTTTCTGCCTTTCTGAATGAAATTTCTTCTTTCTTTTTGGTGGCATCAGTACATAGTGGGATGGAGAGAAGAAAAAAGCTGTGGGGTTGGGAACTGGGCTATTGTGTTTAAACTTTAAACATTGAAACAACTTCCTACAATGACACAGAGAGGAAAAATGGTCTTGTTATAAAGGATGTCTGGCTTCTTTCCTGGCTCTGCCATTTATTTATTGTCTTTTTAGATAAGAATATCCTCTCCCTGTGCCTCAGGTTCTCATCTCCGTGCCTAGGTTCTCATCTTCCATGCTGCAGGTTAGCATGTGGCTATGCCACATACCCGATATTCGTGTACTTGATAGATGGCATGTGGTTCAGTATTTAATTTACCTTTAAGATGTGGTTCCTACCTGCTTCCTGTCAGATTTTTCCAGGTAGCAAATAGCCCCAATATTTGTGCCGACTCAGCTATGCTAATGGACATATGGTGAGAAGAAGTCAAGATTTTCTCTCCCTGTTTACCAGCTGCAGATATAATTTTTTTTTTTTTCCTGTTTGTTTAAAAATCTGCTTGATAGTAGAGGAGTATGAAGAAGGTACAGATTCTTCCTTTGCTTCCAGTGCTGGTAGGTGGAGTCACAACAGAGATGCCTATATTGCAAGGTTTTCATGTGTTACTGTTTGGGGAACAAATCCATAGTGGAAATAAATAGTACAAATCTTTAGTGTAAATCTTATAGTACGAATCTTTAGTGGAAAAATCTATAAATAAACAGAAACAAGAGGAGCATCTGGTCCTTGATACTCCATGGAGCAGCTGATAAAAATAAATTCTGTATTATAACGGTAGGCAATACAAAGTGAAAAAGTACCTGAGAACGGAAGACCCCCCTGAATAGAGAAGTTTAAGGGCCAACAAGCTCATCTGACTTGAAAATTGAAGAATTGTCTGAAATAGATGTTGCCATGGAGACAGAGAGGCTTAGCAGCCTGAGACTGATTTCATTGGTCTGCTGCTAGCACAAGTTGCTTGTTTGAGTAGCATTAATATGTTGTCTCATGCTGCTTTATATGCTGAGACCATCTGGCATTAGTGGTATTTAAAGGTGCAGTTCTGTTATGGAAAGAGTTGGCCAACATGATTTGATTTGTGCTGGTAAGACGAGTTACAAGAGTTAAGAGGTCTTTGGAAAGCTGCCTCATGCCCTAAAAATATGGGACTGAAAAGTCACAGCCCGTATGGAGATGAAGTGGGGCTTTGGGAAGCAGCATGGGGAATTTCAGAAGTTTGTTTTCTACTCAGTCAGCGCATATTTAAAATATTCACTGCACAAACATGCACTTTTGTGTGTTTCTTCAGGTGTGCATGTGGAGGCAGCCATGTTTCTCTCTTCAAAAATAAGCCTTTTCACTGTACGCTGCAAAACTGCTTGGGAGCGACAGCTCCACCGCCTTGAACAAGCATGAGATCATATTGTGTATTAAGGAAAAGTAGAGTTAAATGAACAAAATAAGGTCAAATCAAACAGAGCCCCTCTGGGTTACTTCAGAGTCCGTGCTTTCAAGAAGAAATATTTTCTTTTAGTTTGACTATATACCATTGAAAACATATTTTGTAGCAAATTATTTGATAAGAAAGACAGTTTGTGGAGACTAAGATAAACCTTATCTTTGATCTATTTATAGCTGTGAGTCTTCATCTGCTTTTCTTAATACCACTCTGGAGTGGGAGTTATCTTCCAAAGGAGCTTACATGACAGTACTGACATTCCTCAGACGCTTGTAGATTTTCACTATTTTTTTCTTTGATAATTATTATAATGATACTTAATAATTCTCAAGAGTTTTTCCCCAGACATAGATGGATGTCTAAAGAGTGACCAAAGGATAGCCAGAAAGTGTTCCTGTCTGAGCCTATGAGTTCCAGTGGAGAGGTCTGTCTCTGCCTGAGCCTCATAGGAAAAGTGGTTGGAGGGAAAACTAGCTGGAGGCTTTGTTCTCCTTTACAGACTTAAAGCTATTTGAAGATAGATCTTGACAATAAACACTATGAAAGCATAAGAATGGAAGCATTTTTACATTCTCAATTTTACCAATGTTGTGAAGTTACTGATGGAATGCATTCATAATGATGTTCTGCAGCTGTATAACGCTTGTCCACAGATATTGATGTGATATTTATTGAATATTGGTGGGTGTACTCTGTAGTACAATAATAAAATGAAATGAGGACTTGGTATCTATTTCATGAATCCTTAGGCTTTAAGGTTTTATTCTGGAGCTCCGACCTTGATGCCAAAATAAATTCTTTGTATAATTTCACTTCAAATGCAAGACCCAAGAAATACATAGCCGTGGATGTTCTAGCTCCTTGAAATAGCTTTAGAATGATTATATTTGATGCTTAATGTTTTTACAGCTTAGTTCTGTTTTAACTCTGTCAGAATGAGTATAGGGCACATGAAGAAAGCCAAATAACTTATCTCCCCAGCCCACGCTCAAGCCCCAGTTCCTTGTCTGCAAGTCAGTTCATTCCCTGGGTTTTTCTGGAAGCTGGTCATCCAGTTCTCTCTGAGACAAAGCTTGAGTGCAGTTTTGGGGATCAGTTCACCCCAAGACCCACCTCGTGGTGATACCGACAGGACCGCCGCAGGACTGCTTGCTGCTGTTATCCCTGAGCAATCTTCCGGTGTTACCTCGTCATGTCTCACAGCATCACATACGTCTGCCTCCTCTCACAGCACACCCAGGGTATGCCACACACTTTCACAGTGTTGTGCTATTAAAATCAGCCTGAGAGGGTGTGACACAGCCTTCACATGATTGCAGGCACTCTGAACTAGATAAACCCACAAGTAATTACTTCTTAAAGACACCTGGTGGGGCCCATCGTAGCCTTGTCCAACTGTGGGGCTGATCAGAAGGCACTAGCCCTGAGGAGCAAGGGTGTAAGCCACCAAAGCCACTTGGCGCAAGAGGTTTCCTAGGTGCCCTTAGCAATGTAGGCATAGCCATAATTGTTGGTTTCCAGTTTTATAATCAGAAGTTACAGTTTCTTGAAAATTATTTATACTTAAAAGCTTAATTTCTGGAGCCGTGTATTTTGGTCAGATGCTACTTCATGCCTTCACAGTGTTTGGTTTGTTTCAGATCTCCAGATAGTGAAATTTGACATAGGGAACTTAGAGAGAAATTTGACATATCAATATTTATAGTCTGGGAATGAACTTTTTGTTTTTTCCTTCATTCCATTCATTTCCAGGGAGGGACACCACTTCCATTCTTGCTGCATTTTCACAGCACTTAAATGAGGCTACTGTAGCTGATTAAACTATTCAAAGGTTATTTCAGTGTGATGAAAGATGATCAAATTGAGAAACAATACCATGTGGAATAGTGTTTGGGCTACTTAACATTATACTGAGTTGCAAAGTCTGGTGTCTTGGACTGTCTGAAATTGAAATAATTGCAACAAGGCTTTCTTGTCTGGAGTGTCCAACTAAATTCTTTAAATTTATCATTAATGTGAAGTGGAATGAATATAGATCAATTTATCATGTATTTTATGCTCTATTTTACTGGTAGCCCTGAAAACTATTGATACGGAAATGTGTGTTTGAAATAACCAGCCATAAATGGCTAATGACATGTTCTTCTCCCAATACCATTACAATAGCTCTGTAGCTCCAATAGATCTATTTTAACAATACATTTTCTATATTCAGTGGGTTACTTTAATTAATATAATTAATATAATTCCATATTATGGGAGCAATTTCGGAAACCTGTAATTAGAAATGTCTGACTCATCAGAAGGTGAAATGTCTCCTGTACAAAGAATCAATAAAATGCTCCAGAAATGCTCTGCTTAAATGTGAACAGAGCTGCTATTAGGTTTATGCTTCCTAAGCTTTGTCCCAGGTAAATTGCACCTTTGGATAACATTCCAGTGCTATTCCAGGAATCCCATTGAAATCGCTATATAAGGTCACTCTGGAGTGCTTTAGGTATTGCTCTAAGACTTGACAAAGCTTTTGTGCCCATCTATACCTCTGACTTCCTCTGCACCTTTGAGAAAGGTGTTTTTTGTGCCTCAGTTCACCCTCTGGGACCCTGGAGCAGTAGTGCTTGCACAGCTCACAGGAATCTGTGAGAATGAATTCTTTGATGTCTGTGTTGCCCAAACACCACAGAAACTGGAGATACTAGTGCAATCCAATCCATTTTCCATTTTCTCCTTCCAAGGAACTGAAAGGATTAGGATAATCTGAACCAAAAATATGAATTTGACGTGGCCAGAGGAGGTGGAGTCTCCTATTGCAGGTCCTGCTTAAGGGTTCTTCAGTGGCCCCTCTAATGACGTTGAGGCAATGAGGCATTGTCTTCTGCTCTTATTCATCTGCTCTGTAAGTGCTGGCTAGAACAGAGCATGATGTCTCTCTAAGTTCCCTATTCATTTTGTAGCAATGTTTGCTTTAAATTGTTTTAAATATGTATCACAGGTCCCATGTTTTTTTTCAGCGTAAAGTAGATTGGTGTGAGGCAGGACCTTGAGCATCATTCTACTAACCAGAGTTAGGAAGAGAGCTGTATTTTGCAAAGAACGGGTAAGCATCCAGAGCTGAACAACTTACAGGTTGCTTATTGCTGGTGCCTGTCATCTGGGAGTACTTCCCAGACTATTTTTATTAAAATTAGTTGCATGGACATTGAGTTAGGTAGACCTTACCCTATTGCCAGTATAAAAAATGTAGGTTGAAACCTTTATGAGCTCCCAGTTCTAATTTAAACTCATTGCATCCTAGAAAGCTGCAAATGGTTGTTTTTTTTTTTTTTTTTTTTTTTTTTTTTTGATACAGGGATGCATTTAAAACATTCTCCTCTTTCTTTTCTTCCTCCTCTTTTCTTTTCATTATATATTTTATTCCTGAATTGTTTGTTTGTTTTTTGTTTTAATCACTGCCATTGTCTTTTAAAAGCAACCTCTCAAAATACAGCTAAGGTGAAATAGAGGAGAGGAAACAGAAGAGACTGAAGAAAATGTGGTTTTGCTGCAGATTCTGTAGACTTTCTGTTTTCTCCAGCCTTAAGGCTGCATTATAGTGTGTATCAAGATTCTGCTATCTAGAAGGAAACTGTAGCTGTAATTTACAACAGGAACATGGCACATTAGTCAGCAATCTGTTTTTAACATTGTGGTTTAGAGCAGAACTTGCCCTTTCTGTAGGAGGATCTCCAGCAGAATCTCAGGAAAATTGAATCAGCTGTGGCTGTAAAAGGAAATGTACATTAAAAATGCCAGGGAGAAACCACAGGCAAGGATCCTCCTATGCCATTTATAGCTCTGTCATTAAATGTCCCTTTCAAAGCTCTGAACGGGAATAGAAATAACATTTACATTTAGATACATAAAAAGAATAGACAAATAATGACATCAGTGGTTTAGCTGATAATGAGATGATTGCTGCAGTCTGTAAGAAACTGGGATCTGTCATTGCAGTTAGCGTCTGAACAGAAACCTCTGAGGATAAGAGCATGGGAGTACAAGAGGCAGTAAGGGTACAGGGTCTTACTTAGTGTACAGGAGTGGAAGGAAGCAAATGAAATATTGTGGTAATTTCACCATTTATATTTTTACAGAAAAATGCTGACTTGGTTATTGAGATTTTCATGAGCAGACTCAATAGGAGTGTGGATCAAACTCTTCCCTCTGATTCTTTTAGGTGAGGGATAGGTTGAATTCAATGCAGTTGTCATCCTCTGCTGTTACTTTCCCTTTGGTTGCCCTTGTATTACTCTCTGTTGTTTTAAAAAACATTGAGATTAATGCAGCATAATTTCTCTTTGTGTTTACTTGGCAAATTGGGCAGCGTGTTTAATTTTTGAAACAGTTTATCAGAAGTGCACTAAGTGCATTTCAAGAAATGTATGTCAAGAGTTATTTCTTCCAGCTTTCCCATTAACTGGTATACAGTGATGAATGCATCTTCCAGTAAAGCTGTCAAAGCTAAATGTCATGAAAATCTGTATGGGTTTCAGTTCTGCACACAATGAAGTCCATTGAAGCTGTGCCAGTGATATCAAGGGATCCAGAGTTTAACGTATTACCTACACTGTGAAGTACTATGGGTGTGAGACAAGAGGGTGGGCTATATGTGCCTTCATAAGCCATTACTAGTAATATGAAATAACTTCTAATAGTTAAAATCATACATGATTGCATGTGGATATCCATGTGTACATGTACATTTTATATCAAAAATCTTCCAAAAGGTGCTTGTAGAAAGGAATATTCGAATCTCTCAACCATTGGCTGTGTAGAGGTTCTGTTTCTTGAGAGATGTAGCAGAAGCTTATCAATGTGGAAGTGAAGGTGCACCGATCAGTGGGGTAATTGCTGAGCTGATCTTTGAAGTTCATTGAGTACTCAAGAGGAGAAAGTAAATTTAAAGATTGCAAAAACTTACGCTAGTCTTTGTCTTAGATAGGATTCCACATTAAAAACTAGATACTTGGTAAACTTTCCACCCCTTCACATTCATGCTGCAATCACCTTTTCATAAAGCAGTGATATTAAATGTGAAAAGAAGAATGGTAAATACTCAATTTTAACATTCTTAAGCTAGCACTGATAGCATTCATCAGCCACAGCAGTGAAGTCTCATAAAGACTTCTGAGTTATTATCATAGAATCATTTAGGTTGGAAAAGACCTTTAAGATCGAGTCCAACTGTTAACCTAGCACTGCCAATTCCACCACTAAACCACGTCCCTCAGCACCACATCTACATGTCTTTCAAATACCTCCAGGGATGGTGACTCAACCACTTCCTTAAGCAGCCTGTTCCAGTGCTTGACGATCCTTTTGGTGAAGAAATTTTTCCTAATATCCAGTCTAAACCTCCCCTGGCACAACTTGAGGCTGTTGAGTCTTGTCCTGTCGCCTGTTACTTGGAAGAAGAGACTGACCCCCACCTTGCTACAGCCTCCTTTTAGGTAGTTATGGAGAGCAATAAGGTTTCCCCTCAGCCTCCTTTTCTCCAGGCTAAACAACCCCAGTCCCCTCAGCACTCCTCACAAGAGTTGTTCTGTAGACCCTTCACCAGCTTCATTGCTCTTCTATGGGCAGGGCAGGCCAAGAAGCAGTCAGTGGTTTTGAGATTTTCTTAATTCTTCTATTTGATAAGCAAATGAATCACAGATAATCTAAAGATAATATACTGATACAAATTAGCATACAATTGTGCTTGGGTTTGTGTTAAAAGTTGTTTAATATCATTAACAGCGTGCACGGTTTAACAACAGATACAATACATGAAGCTCATACTCTTCCCTTGTTACTAGTTAGTAATATAGCTAATTTGTGATGTTTTGCCTTCCCTGATGGTATTAGCAAAGCTTTAGTTGTTTACAGTGTGTGCAAAACTGATATTCTGATTGATTTTCTTTCCTGTTTCCTTGGCTATCCCTGGTAGCAATTATAATTTCAGACTACTTCAAAAAACAATCATCTGATTTACTGAGCTCTTCGGGGAACTAAAAAAAATGCAAACACCAAAACCAAACAAGCAAGAAACCCTTTCCAAAGCTACTTTTTATTTTCAAAGCCTTGCAAAACAAAAATGTATTTTTTAGGCTTTGAAATGTCAAAAATTGCAAGTCTTGTCTCATGTATTTGTATTCCTTGATTTCCTGGATCAGTCAAGACTCTGTATTGGGAGAGGCCTTAATTCTCCAGTTGCAAGGTTTCACCTTGAAGGAGATTTTTTCTAGTGTAGTTTGTTTAAATAAGTTTCAATAAGAATGAATACTCATGTAAAATTAGCCAACAGCTAATCAGAGTTTTAAGCATGAAAGTATAATTGAAATTCAAGTCTCAGTTTGCCATTCTTGGTGCATCAAAATTCTCTAGTTGTTTATTAAGTCTTTTTGCAGGTGATTTCCTGGCACATGTTGACCTATCCTTCAAAACTTCAAACATTTTTAGATATTACAGAAAAAGATCTTTTTAACTTTGTGGCAACTGTATAAACGTCACAGTGTGCTCAGGGGAGGTTGCTCAGGTCAGCTTGCTCGCTCGACTTGCAAGAGTGAGGCCAGTATCTGTAGTACTGCAGGCACAGCAGTCCCGTCTCACCAGAGGATTAAGGCAAACCAGAATGCCATTGGTAGGTGGCAGAATGAAAGATGATACCCTTAGAAAAAAGAATTTCAAATGTTCACATTGGGCTCAAAAGCCTTTAAGATCTACTAAGCCCAAACTGTGCTCAAGTCAAGAGCTTGCTTTGTTTGCAGTTCAGTAATTTCAAAGGGGAAAAACATAAATAACTTTAAAAAGGAAGTAGTCTTAGAGAATGGGAACAAAAATATCAAAGGTAACTTTCTAAAACTTTCTCATGTATTGAGGGGGTGAGAGCAGATAGGTTAGAGGCGTATGGTGCATCTTGAATAACTGTTTTATTTATTTCTCTACAAATAGAGGAAAGAAATGAAAGACTCTACCTAATGTTAAAGTCTGTGAAAACTCTTTAGATAAAAAGAAACAAAATTCTCCCAGGAGTGTTAGTGTGTTGCTATGTGAACAATTATAATGCAGTAGCAGAAAATGTTTACTGAGTGCCCACTATTCTAGGAAGGATTTTCTGTAGGCTATATCAAAAGAGAAAGAAGTGTTTTGATGCCAGCTAAAAAGATCTGTCCATGTTGTGAGATTTGTTCAGTAGTGTTTACTCTGAAGGATCATGGCAAGCCTATTTACCAAGGCTTGAACAGACTCTAAAATTGCTGAAGAGTTAAGACAACATTCAAGGACAATTATTTCTAATTATTGATATATGGGTAATATATATGTGCGAAGGACAAATTTATTCAGAAAAGAGATGCACTGACCCATCCCTTCGTAGGGTATCTGCCTAGTAACTAAAAGTGCAGTTGTACCAGAAAGTATACTTACAGTTTGTTTAGTCGCGTGGCTGAATCCAACGGTGGTGATGAAAATATGTTAGTAGAGGTTTTCCTCTATGTTAATAGAGCTTTTCCTGAGGGTGTTTTGAGCTGACTAGGATTTTTGGGTGCTTATTTGTGTTGCTAGCCTGTGCTTAAACCTGCATCTCCATTACTGTTGTTACCCACTTTGGTAGGTTAAACTCGTCCACGCTGCTGTCGCACCTCCATTTACAAGATTTCCTCATGCAATATGGTTGTTGAAATTGAAATCTGGGGGAGGAACATGATAAACAATCCATTCATTAAGGCAATGCCACAGAATTTTTAATGAGGACAGATATGACTTTATTATGTTTCCTAATAATCTGGAGGTTGGCATCCTCGGAAAGAGAGGACCTTTAACAATGTGAGGTGTTCATTCCCAATGGGATTGGAGGTATTGTAATATCCAGGTGTTCTGTGCAAATAGGCGAGCAAAGAAATCTTTGTCAAAACGTTTTGCTTTATCAATGCTGATGACATTATTGAGGTGCTATTATTAGGTTTTCCTTGATATTTTTGTGTGAAATAATGTCCCTAGCCGATATCACAAAGATGATGTTGACTGTTCTCATTGTTTTGTTGATACCACTACATTATTAAACTTCTTAAAATGGATTTTCTCACATTTCTGTAATAATTGAAATAAATACAAGTTATTAAAGTAGTCAAACTGAATATAGTTGTTATGATTTAGTTCATGCTTTCTTTTTTCAAGGAAAACTTTGGAAATTAGTATAAAACTTAACTATAATTTTAAAGGTTTTTCTCTGTTCCTTCCTTCTCTATATTGTTATTATGTTGTTTTGTGTTTTTTTTTTTTTTAATCAGAACACTCAAAGAAAATTCCTGGCCTTTTGATTTTTCCCATGTAAGTGTTGAACTGCATTTGACATGTCACCTCATAATGTTGTCACAATGTCATGACTATGGTTTCAAACCTGTGTCTCTGGGGGATCTCCTTAGGAGCCAGGAATCATGAGCAGTGCTTGTAGGTACACTCTATGGTATTACATTTCACTGATAAACAGAATGCAAGCAAAGAATTAAGAAGTGTTTTTAGTTAATTATTAAGCATTATCATTTTTAAAATGCTCAGAAGAGAAATAATTTTAGTAAAAGTGAAATCACAGTATATATGATTTTTTGATCAATTTTACTTTTGAGAGTGATTTGTAATTGAAGCATAATTTTGGTCCATATTGTGGACCAAAACATCACTCTTAAGGATACTTTTTCCTTAATTTGAGTTTATTCTACTTATAACGAAGATGGGTGCATTGTTCCTGGGTAGTAGAGTCAACACAACAGTGGAAAAATGATCTGGCTTTTGTACAAACAGTTATGCACTGCACAGCTACTTAACTGGAAGTAGAAGTTGGTTGCAGGACTTTTTTCAGGGGTAAGACTACTGTGATGATGGATATTATGTGCAAATGTAAGAAAGGAAGGTTAAAAATGATTCAGAAAGAGCAATGTGTCATTTTAAAGCACTAAGCCTGTAGAGGTATCAGCTGGAATAATTTCACCTTTTGACATGTAAACTGGGACAATGCATGTCTCATCATTGTGCCAATGCATGTGATGTTCCATCAATTCCTAGCACTTGAAAAAACCCCCAACAGTATGGTCCTGTGGGAGGCTAAGCGCTAGTTATACTTTACCACTTGCCAAGGCCATAAAGAGAATAAATGTAAATGTATTAGTTTGGCAGTAACCTGGGAGACGTAGCTGCTGCTGTCTTCAGCGTCCCACAGGTCTCCAGTGAATAGATGCTAATTACTGTACCAAATGGAATATTTTTCAGGGTGGATGGATAGAAATCAAAGGGTAAGGATTAGGATTAAGTAGTGGTGAGGTCACATATGGAAACTGCTTTTCAGTGTGGAATACCTAATCAGAGAGAAAGTAATACGGTCTGTAAACTTAGTAGTGAAGAGATGGTTTATGAGAAAAAAGGTGAGAACATGAAATAAGAAAATAGTCATGTAAAAAAGGACAGGAAAAACATCTAGTAATATTCAAGTTAGGAAATTAAATTATGAAAATAAATGAGCAAATTCCTAGGAGTGTTCCCTCCCTGTTTGTTCTTAGGCCAGTGCCTGTCGGTCTTGCTAGGTCTGTGGCATCGTAAGTCTATGAAGACTTTTTTTTTTTCTGCCCTCTCTGATTACCAGCCTAACGATTCTGTGCAACTTTAGATGACATGAAAATGGCAGGATGCTCCACGTGGTGTGATCTTGCAGGATGAATGATGATGGAGAGCTGATGCCGTGGTCACTAGGTTATAAGGAGGTCATGGAAACGTTAACCTTGTGGCCCGGTGCTGCCTGTCGCTGAGTCTGCGAGTGGCACTCAGACTGGACCAGCCAGTGTCCCATCTCCAGGAACGTGTGATGCTGAGGTACCGCTCGCCTGAGGGCCATGTGGCTGGGTTGCTCAGCAGCTGACACCTCTGTTTCTCTGGCTCCAGAAGACAGCACTGTTTGAGCACAGGCTGCCGTGTTTGCCCCTTCTGCCTGTTGTCGTCCCCCTTTTTGGGTCCTGTGCAGCGTAACTTCCTTCTCCCTCCCCCTCCACTTCAGAGGACCTCCGATTTCTTCAAAGTATTTCTTTGCTGTTCTCAAACACATCAGCTTAAATGATGGAATAGCCTTCTGGGTAAGTGACTGAATTTCAAAGTGCTGTTTTCCAGCCGCTGCGATGCTGTGAGACTACTCCCTTTGTTCGCTTATAAGCCTCCCAGCAGAATTGAACTCACGCCTTTCAGAGGCTGACATGGTATGTTATTTCTTATTTCATCTTATTGTCTGCCTGGGGTAGCTTATCCTGGTCTTGTATTCTTCTCTATAATTGCCTGTATTAATCGACCTCTTAGGGCAGCTTAGCTTAACTCTCCCTGAAGTCCGCAATAACTTCTGAACTTAACTTGACTTGGTGGAAAAAGTCCAGTGTGATTATCTTCTGCATTGTGTTTTAACGTCAGGAAATCCTTGGCCTCCCATTCCCCCAAATGAAGGACATCTAAGTGCTACAGGAGCACAGCAGCATTTGTATTTCCCCAGTGATTTCCAGAGGAAAATCTTAGTATGTATTAAATATTTTCTTCATTTTAAGAATTTTTTAAAGGTGTGTTCTTCGCTTCTCTTCCAAGTTAGTAGTTTAAATATGCCTCTCTCTCTCTCTTCCATTTCTAATGTTCTGTAAAAGGGTAAGATAAATTAAAAACCCACAAGTGTTTCTGAAGAAAGATGAGTGCTTGGAAGTTCTTGGAAGAAACATACTTTGTCCTAATGCAACACCATATATGTGTGAAATGGTTGATGAAAATAATTATAATACCATAGTCTTTTTTAAACAAGAAAAAGCATATTTTTCTGTACCCGCTTCAAGCCCATTATGATGTGAAATGAAATTTGTGCGCACTGTGATGTATAGTATTTATAGCTACTATGTAAACCTTGATAAGATGCTTTTGGCTTACTGGACTATCCCATACTTGCTTTGTTGCTTTGTGAATAGTTTCTGCAATGTATAGATCCAGTGGAGAGATTTGGGGGCAAATTAGGTATAGTACATTAGGCATGGTGGTAACAAGTCATAGATTCTCTTCCGAGTGTCTAAATCTTTGCTTTTCTGGTAGATAACCATATATGCTATAGGGCATATAAGAATAAATTCTGTCTTCTCTCTACCATATGTCAGTGTTCATTACTCTAACAAATGAAGGTATGGTGCTATTCCTCTTAAAGGCAGTTGAAGTGCACCATGTAACAGAGAGTATAGAACCCAGATCCCATAGCTGGCCTCCCCTGCATCGCAGGGGGACAATGTTGTCAGGATCTCCAAATGCCTGTTGCTACTGCGGCTGTGTAGCAACTTGCATTGGACAGGCCCTCTTAAGCAGAAGAGGAGTTTAGCTTGGTCTGCTACCAAGTATTCTGCTTCCAGAATAATTCTGTGAAATTACCTACATCAGGGTTTGTGTAAGAAAAAAATAGCATTAGGAATGTGCGCCAGCAAATTGTGGCAGGTTCAGTATCCAGTATCCACAGGCGTAGAATATTAGTGCCAAAGAAAAAAATCTAAATTTTCTATATTTGGCAGAAAAATACACCTAACATAGAAAATGTGCTCTGAGGGGAATCTCTCTTGCCTCTTTAGTGCTCTGAAATGTACAGTGTCCCTGAAAACAGTGAATCTTCAGAGTGAATTATTTATGGAAAGCACATCTGTGTTCCATGGGTGCTCATTAGACCAGTAGTCTGCTGCTTCTGTGGTTTGCTGCCACCCACACTCAGTTGTGTCCATCATCTTTATGTCTGTTATTCCTTTGTAACTGATAACTAGTTGCAGTCAGATCTCGGAGTAATAGAGCAATCCCATACCACAAAACTGAAAGAGTAAAACCAGCAAAACTAAACTGTAACAAGAAGTCCAGCATGGCAAACTTCCAAAATCCTCTTTCTATATGAAATAATACAGCTAGCACCACATGTAATGAAAAAAACATCAAAAAATGGGAAATGGTACTTACCCGGGTCTTACCCACGTACTTACATACGTACTTATACATTTAAGTGTGGAGGTTTTGCACTTTCAAACATCTGGGCCTTCCTTTTATTAAAAAGTGTGTGCTAAAGTTAAAATAAATAAACAAACAAATAAATAAATTGCTGTTGTGAACCAGTATGGTGATTTTTGTGCCAGCCAGCTCTTCTCTAAACTTAGTTCAGGCTAGTTTTCTGCTCGTTGTGAGAAACAGGTTTAAGTGCAGTATTGAATCAGGTAATGAATCTTCTTTAATTTGTAGACAATTTGGCAGAGGATTTGAAGTAACCTGGTTTGAGAATGTTTTGTCAAATCTCAGATGTGCTAAAACATTTCCATATTCTGTAAAATGTTAGATTTTTTTTCATGAATCAATATTTCCAGCCCTTCAAAAAAGCCAGAACGGCTTTTTGAATTTGCAGACTGAAACAGTAACCGGAACAGACTCTAATTTCCATATTAAGAAAGGTGTGACTCTCAACTCTCATAATAAATTTGAATATCAGCATTTACTCTCTTACTAATTAACAGGCAAATTCAGTTTAAAAATAAATTTTTTGCAGCATGGACCTTTTCCTTTGACAGGAGGTGCTTGGATACTGGCCCTCCAGGATGCTTGTAGTCTCTTAGCTGGTTTAGTCGTAGGAAAAAGAGACTTCTTATCATTGTATCTAGGATTTCCACTTCGTAAGAGAGATGGAGTTCAGGGAAAAGGCCTAAAAACTCTGTGTGGGAAGAGGGTTTCAATCCACATAAGCCACAGTGGAAGACTGTGAACAGCAAGTTCACTTTTTTCTGCTGATGGTGCTGTGTTGTCAAGCTGCAGAATTTCACTTCTTGGTTGCCGTCACCTTTCTGAGACTCCTCTGGGGTGTGACAGCTAATTCAGGCTGTCCATAGTGTCACACTGGAGTGGTGGCCCTCGGAGCAGCACGGCCAATTCCTGGCTCTAACAGCCTCGTCCCGAAACCTTGATTCAGATCTGGAGCTCAGCTTTGAAAGTCAGTGCAGACGTCGCTTTTATGCTTGCCGTTCCCTCTTTTTCCCCAAGACGGGGTGCTTGTGTAGCACTGGAAGATGTTTTGCAGATTATAAAGTAAATGAGAAGAGAAAGAAAATGGCAGTGAGAAATCTCCATCAACTAACACGAGTATCTATTATCCCAGTGCAATGAATTGTAGTGGCCAAAGTGATAAATAAAAATTTGCTGGAAGGTTCATAAGACCAGGCAATAGTCTAAAAAGGTGTCAGGAGTTAGTTATTTAAAAATAAATGGATAAACCTTGAAGGATACTTTAGAGCAAAATCTTCTGGCAGGAGGAGAATATACAATATCCATGCAAACCTTGCTAGCTTCTCTGGCTTCTTTGCTTACCTGTTTAAAAAAAAAAAAAAAGTTGTCTTTCACTCTTGTATGTTGAGATTTAGAATATTCATGGGGTTTAAATGAATCTACACATAAAGGACACAACGAAAACACATTATCTTCTCCAGTTTTGCCTAATTTACCTGAAAAAATTTATATTCGCTAGGTATGACATTGCTTCTCACAAAACTTGTGTTTTCCTTTGTAGGTGGATTTGTGTGGGTGTAATCAGAATTCAGCAATCCTAAAATAAAGCCATAAGACAGCACATTTCCTTCCTTTAAATAGAAACATATAGCTATAAAGCCCAATGATAAGTAAATAGCAGCTGAACATCACATGTCATCCTGCTTTCTCTCATGTGCATCGATGCGATACCAAAATGACATCTGTTAGGGTATTTCTGTACTGAAAATCCATGAAGAAAGAGCTCTGCAGTACAGCTGCCTAGATTCAAAAATATTATAACAAATCTCTTGAATTTTTGTTTAGTGGAAACATACTAATATTATACATGGGAACAATTGCAGTGTGATGAGAAGTGAGTGCTGTGTATTTCTGCCTCTGCCAAAATTCACCTGCTTTTACACTAATTGTACGGTGAACTGATTTTCATTTTGGACAGTCTTGCTTTCCTTATACAAACTTCTCTGTTTCTTGTTTTTTTTCATTACATCACAAAATGAGCTGTTCCTTAAGGAAAAAAAAGTAGTCATATTCAGTTGTCTCTTTGAGCTAAATGTTGCTTATTCTCCCTATCTTGTAGGTTCCTTTGGGTCCAAAGGCTTGGAGCATCATTTAGGCTTGGTACTCGATTTTGTTGCTGTTGAGACATTACCTGCCAAAATATCAGTAAATGTTAAAATATTAATTTTTACTTCTGGGCCATTAATGATCACTTTTGTTGTCCACTGAGCAAATTTTCAGACCACCTTTATTGTACTTGCTCCCGTGGTGCCATCTGTGGTAGCAAACAACTTCCCCCCAACAGCGTCAGAGGCCGTGATTTGATGCCCTTCTTCAGTTCTCTCCATAATATTTACTTTTGTCACAGCGGTTCCCAAAGGTAAGGGAGGAAAAGGGGTTAATGAGATTTATGGTAAGATCATCGCCCGCCCCGTGCTTGCCATATGCTTCTATTGTCTTTTCTTCTCTTGCTTAGATAGCAAATACTCTGAGAGCAGGTACAATCTTTGTTTGTTCAGTGACAGCACAGTGGTGTTTGTCCTGTCATGGAGATTGTTAAGGATTCATGATAATGGTGTTAATACTTGTATGGAAAGTCTCACACTGCTGGAGGGGCAGCTGCGAGTAACCCATGATTAAGATCCCAGTGTGGCTTTCTGCACTGAGAATATCCCTTGTAATCATGCTTGTGGACGTGTTGGGAAAGAGGGCTGTTGGCTCCGACTGATGGCTTTTTTAAAAAAAAGCCCGTTGTTTAGTAATCAATACAGTAAAGTATATAGATTTTTTTCATATTTCTATCCACAACTCAAGCCGCTCACCATTGACAAGCAATCTAAAATAGCAGTCTTTCTTTTTCTGGGAAAAAAACATCATGGTCAGACTATTTTTGCTTGGTTGGAAAGAGGTGTAAACCAAAGAATGAACTGCTCATAACAGGTGTGTGTAACACATAGCTCAGAAAGACTTAGAAATCCTGGTTTCCTACGTTATACAGCGTTACGTTTTAGATTGGCAGTTTGTAAGTTACGCAGCCGTGACAGAACAACATCTGGATGAAAGTCTGGGAGCCGTTCCTAGCCAGGAAACTCTTACTGTTCCTGAAATTCTCTCTTGTGTTTTTGGTTGGTTTGTGTTTTTTTTAATTCTTACCATAAAAGACTTAGGTTTGCCCTCATATCCTGCTTCCTTTGACATGTTTGGGTAGATTATTTGGATCTAATGGGGCCTTCTGAGTAGCATGAGATGTGATAACAGCATTGTTCCCAAAGTAAAATATTTTATGAGCAAACCTCGGTTTTGCGTTTGTTGCTTTCATGGGGTTACAGTAGTAGACTACCACGTCCAGAGGGGGAAATAAAGATTACCCTGAGAGCCCAGCACACATTTGTTCCCATCATAGCCTTATTGCTAAGGGCTGCTTTGTTTTCCCTCTGTAAAAAAGTGTCATTCTCTAACACCGAGGAGTTTGAAATAGTTGTCTTAGCATAGCAGTAGTATAATATAACTGTAATTTTAATTTCTGTCTCCCTTTTTAAGGAGAGAAAGGCTTAACATTGTACTAACCTCAATGTGCTTTTCTACGTTTGGTTACCAGATAACGAGTCTGCAGAGCAGACAGTTAAGCATCAACACCCCACTACAACTGTAAGCCTAGCACTGGTACTTTATATGTACCTTTTTTAGTAGCTTTTCAAATAGTGTCGTGATTCTACATTTCATATTGGCTACTGCAAGACGGAGTTTTCAAGCTTTTATAAATCTGCTGGTTCATACCTGGTTTGAAGAGAAGGCCTCAGTGGAAACAAACCACCTGGAGAGTTTTAACATGAAAAATTAATTTGTTTTCTGGGTTACACAAGTGCAAAGAAAGTATCGTTGCTAAAAAAGGTTGTCTTAATAGGGCCTGGAAAAATTGCATCCAAAAAGAAATTTTTCAGAAATAAAGGCTTGATCCAGAATTTACAGGAGTCAGTGGAAAATCTCTTCTCAGTATTGTTGCTTTTGCATGAGACCGTAATGCCTTATTCTGGCAAAGTTCAGAGCATGTGCTTGACTTTATGTTCCAGACTAACCCCTCTGACGCTAATATGCTGAAAGTACGCATATGTTTAATGTGGTTCCCTGGTTGAAGTCCTAAATAAAGGGAAAAGATGATAAAACTGAGCTCTCAGTGTAATTTAATGGTAGTTTTTGCTACTAGCAAAGTTAAAAGGGAAAATGCCTTTATTGTATAAATATAGATGTGTTTATGGTTAGAAGAGGAGCCATATCAGATCAGATATCACTCAGGTGGTTTTGGTAGAAAGTATTGTTCCTACCTGCTGGGTTAGTAGCATGTCTTGGTGAGTTTTATGCGCTGGCTGCTCTTTCCCATACTTGCTGCCTTTCATTAAGTGTGGTCTTCAATGGACGATGTGGTAATCTTCAGTCCCTTTGCCTTCCCATTTCTCTGTTCCCATAATCTGAACACAATTTTTTAGATTATTTTACATTTTGTAACTTTTTTTTTTTTTCTTTATGGCTTAGCAGACAGCTGGAAAAAATAGACTGAAACACACTTTTGGCAGTCATCATGCTGTGATCATAAAAGTTAAAGCCAGGATGAAAGAGAAAGTTAAGTAAAATGCATATAAAAGTGAAGTAGAAAATATGGCAAGACTGGATAGCTAATATTGTATGAAACAATGCAAGCAGCTTTCAGTTTGTCTTTTAAGGCAAAAATATAATCACTTGATAAAAAAGGCTTTTCTTTCAGATTGTTTGATTAAATAAGAATGAACTACTGAATCATAAGGTGTAAGAGGGTTATTCAAGACAGGGAATACTGGGTCACGTCCTAAAGGGTTCAGTTTCTTTCTCCCTCGGAGTCATGTGGTTTTGATTTTGTTTGTGAACTGTGCCAAATCTGTCATTTCATATGATTTTGAATATCTGCAAATGCAATTCCTTGAGTTAAAATTAGAAGCGTGCTCTACATCTAAGAAGATGTTAGCGAACAGAAACATAAAAATTTTCATGACCCGGGGATGACCTCCTCGGTGCCTGAGTCTCTCAGTGAGGGATGTTCCTGTGTGTCTGTAAGATGTATATGCCCACATACACACACAATAGTAGGGTAGTGCTTGTATACAGAGTCAGAAAAAGATTTTGCATCCACACTGCCCAGTGGTGTTCCCCCATTTGAATTATTGTCCTGGAATGAAGAGCATGTTGGATCAGACACTGCATGTTCTTCCTATTTGATTGGAATCAGTATTTCCCACCCTTCCTTTTCATTAGAGAATTTTTTCTTCTCAAAAAGCCCCAAGTGCCTGAAACTTCAAAGTGAAAATACTGCTGTAGGGCTTCTCAGGAGGTGCCTTTTGGCTGTATTATGCTCTCCTCTGTGGGCTGGCTAGTTAGTTGCTTCATGTGGTCTCTAGCCGTGAAGAATGACAGCTTGAGTGAGAAAAGTAATTGCAACAATATCAGAATATTTGTTAATAAAGGTACAAAATGCATGAAATTAGCATTTAAAAAAAGTGCCAGACTTTATTATGCTTTTTCGTTATACCTCTCCAGCCTTTTACACCTGCATAAAGTTGAAATAAAATTCGATAAATCTGGAAGGTAATGCACAGTTTGCCTCTCACTTTCACTGCTTCACTATTGGTCTGAATTACAGAAGTATGACAAAATATTTCAGTTCCTGGTGTTTTATTTCACTTATTAAAAAATACAAATAGCTACACAGGAATTGTGGTGCATACCCTCAAACTGATGCCAGATACCACTGATATCAGTAACAAAAGCTCTTTGGACTCCTATTAGTGAAGGAATTTGCCCTTAGATAACATGTACATTTTCACTAACATGATGTTTCCTCCTGCATTGGCAGGAAAGAGCTTGTCTGATGTACTGCTAGTAACATAAAAGAGGAGGAAAATTTTAAATAAGATGAAAGGGACTGCAAAGCATGGGTTTGCTGTAGCTTTTTCTGTTGCTCAGAGGAAAAAATAGTTAGTGCTAGGAAGAGCTACTCGGTTTCTGATCCTGTTGGTCATAGCACTTTAACATGCTTGGCATATTGGAGGCATAGCGGGTATAATTGTAGGAAATGGCTGTTATTCGCCCTTTTGTGAGGAACATGCCATGTTACTTGGAACTAACCTTTTTGCTTGCACTAAGTCATGGGTAAGTTCATTTTATATTAAATGGCACAATGCTCTATTGAGGTACAACGCGGCTCATTATAAAGTACCTCATTGCTCAGCTGCCGGTTCACTTTCCTCACTTATAGGTGCTGTTCAAGGACGGGATTGCAATTTCTGTTGTCCTTGAGTGTAGACCATCTGGAGTACAGGTACCCTCTCTCCTTTCTCTGAATGCTGAACTGTCTTACTACTCTTTGGAGGGAAAACCCAATGGAAGCTCTGAGGAAAGCTGAGAAGATACCAAACTTTGATGTTTGTTCCCTATATGAGGAAAAAATCTGGTTTTAGGACACAAGGATGTTTGTCCCTGGGCAGACCTAAAAGCTGTTACAGATTTTTTGTGAAACATTTGTTTCTGTCTTACGAAGGCTGTTCTGTGTCTTGCAGCTATACAGCTGTGCTGCGGCTTGCAGTGTTGGGGTCAGTATCCATATGGGAACTTTTGTCTGAAGCTCTTCATCTGAAGGAAAAATATCTCCTGAAAGCCACCTGGATCTGCTCCCATCTGCTACCAAGACAAAGGATTTGTCTAGTTCAGTCATCTCCATCATTATTCTTGAGTCAACAAGCTGTTACATGATTCACTTCTTCCTCTTACGCACCAAGTTTGATTTTATTAGCTTCTGTGCCAGTTTAGCTTCCTCTCCTTATACTGTCTTGCTAGGAATCATCACTCTTTTTTTTTTTTTTTTTTTTTTTTTTTTTTTTTTTTTTTTTTTTTTTTTTTTTTTTTTTTTTTTTAAAGGTTTAAGATGATATGGGGGGCATTTTCTAAAAGCTATCCATATTTCAGACATATGTGAGTGTGAAGAGATAGACCCCCTCCAAGCATCCAGGTCTGCATTTCTACCTAAACTGCCTATAAATAATTCATTAAGCTGTACAATACCACTTTAAAATAAAATTTTACAGACCATTGAAAAATTGTGAAACCCAGTATTGCTATGTTTGGAGATGTAGCATTGGACTACCAATCTGGATCACTCTCTACCCACTTCACCCTTTTTTTCTTCTGCTTCCTACTGACCTGATTTAACCGTTACTATCTCAAGAACAAGTATAATCAAGATTTACTGCTGGTACATAGCATTCATACCTTAAATGCAGAAACTTGAGAGAGTATTAGCTGCTAAAATCAGGCTGGAGGTGAAGTGCAGCGAAAGAACAGATCTCAATAAGCCACTTTTTAATCAAGGTTTCGCACAGTTTACCAGGTTTTTAAGCCTACAGTGCAGCTGCAGTTTTTCTGGCAAATTAAAAAAAAACCCTAACTTCTAAAATGATGGAATTCTGACTTTTAAAATTCTTTATACCAAAAGGGTGATGTTAAAATAGTATCAGGACTAAAAGAAGCTACCTGGGTATTTGTTGGTTTCTGAGGATATTGACATAAATCAGGTCATTTATGTTCTGACGTAAATGATCTCCTCTGTTAGTCATCACAAGTCAATCTTTCACATGTTTTTTTTCCACAAAGGAGCAAGGTAACAGCCTAATTAGCTTTCACAGTTTGCCTATGTCTTTCTTACTGTAATTTATTTTAAAAGGACACTTTATAACTCTTTCAGTAAACTCCATGGCCAATAATCACAGAAGCTCAGATCAGTAAATATCAGGGCTCATCTAAGCAAGGGGAGCTAAATAAATATGCCAGCACAAAAGCCACTCATGTTCTGTAACAGGTTGTCTACACGAGGGACTTGTTACAGATGTACATTTATGGGGAGATTTTATTCCTCTCCATCTGTTAGCAATGACCAATGCACTTCAGCATCATCCGTCTGAATCACAGATTTGCAGCCCACAGGTTTTTTTTCACACAGCGTCAGATTGTGACAAAACAGCAATGGAGTAAAATAATGTTCCAACAAAGAAGGAGCGTTCAGTATGAGGAGTAACAGATGCCATTGCCATGTCTCAGGAAGCCTCCTGGAAATCAAGGGAGGAAGTCTGGGGGCTTACTGCTAGTTATTCCTAGATCCTTAAGCACAGAAAATATATTTCCCAAGGACCCAGAATGTCCTTGTGATGGGAATTGTAATCCCTTTCAGTTGTAAATAGTTCTCCTCTATGGAAAGAAAAATGCAAAGAGTTTTGGTAGGTGAAGGTGGGTTCTGTGAGTGCGCTTCCCTTGCACGCGCTGGTGCAGCCCACAGCCCAAGGTAGCACAGTCCCGAAAGCTGCCCGAGCTTGCTTTTCTCCTGAACCGCAGCCTCCCAGCAAGTACTGGGGTGTGATGCTATGGAGGGGAACCCTGGCCTGACTTTACTTCCTCAGCCCTCTTTGAAACTGCTTTCTGCTCTGGGCAGTCCTGGGGGAAATCACAGCGCCTGTCAGTTCCAGCCTGGAAATCGCCTAGGACCGTGCTCATGCCTGTGCTTCCATGCTTTTTGGCCACCGTTTTGCAGAGGGAAGTCACATGGCAGTGTTGAATTGGGCCTGTATAAGTTACTGGGAAATAATTATTTATGTCTTTTCATTGACTTTTTGTTTGTTTGTTTCCAGTAAAAAGGGAGAGCTCACTTTTGTTTCTTCACCTTATTTGTCCAGCATCTCTGCCTGCCTCTTTGACTTTAGAGTCTGGGATCTGGATATAAATGGGTTATTTCCGACTTTTATTTCTTCTCTTCATGAAAGCAGGATGAGGAAAAGCAGAGTCCAAATGTGTCTCCTGCTGGTAGCATGCATTTGAACTGGTTTTGCTTTGAAATTTCTTGTATATTTGTTACAGGCAAAAGGAATGAGATAGACCAACTCAGTCCTTTTGAAGTACTGTGATGGCTGGCAGGTACTTTTGTAGTTGAAATGAAAAGCTGATTCTAGAGTTTGTGAAGAGAGAAGGCTTGTTAAGTGAACTTGATGAGGAACCATCATAAATACATGTCTAAATTATGTATCAACTTTCTCTTCATCTGAAGGTCTGTTTTGACGATGCGTTAAAAAAGTAGCTTTGCTCTATGTGCCAACCAAAACTGGAGGGATACAGTGAGTGTCTTTGAAATGAAAATTCACTTGGTCACACATAGTTCTAAATGGAAAAGCACTGCCCCCTCTCTTACTGAGCACAGTGGAAAAGATGAATTGAATCAGTTTTATCCCACACCCAGCATCATAGCAGACATATAGAGAGTTATTGGTGTCACCTCTGTACTGCCAGTGTCCTTCACAAAGAATCCCAGGGGTATATATTGGTCCAGGTTTTCTCCTAGCAGTGACAGCAAAAACTGGGAGGTGAAAGAACTGTACCTGTCTCGTACTCTGCCACAGACTGGTAAGGGTGGTTCAGGACAGTTCATTTCATGTTTGGTTTCTGAGGAACCTCATCTTCAATGCCGAGCTAACGATATGTGGCTGCTGTAAGGATATAAGGAATTCTGTAAATGCAAAGTCCTATTTGGTTTTCCTAGAGCATGAAAAATGTGATGCAATGTAATAACTAATCTGGTGAATCAGGTTCTATATAGAGATGGTTATTTTTTACTTCTAAAATTCTGATGAATTTTAAATCTGCTTTGAACTTCAGAGAGCACTCTTCAACACATTTACACAAAATCAAGGTTTTTGTGCATATCGCATTTCAGTGTTTCTTATTAAGTTAAGGGTTTTGATTAAATGAGTAAACTTGTTTTGCTTTACAAATGATTTGTTATGATTTGTTAAAGAATTATCATCAATTCTATTAGATAGCACCATCAGTTCATGTGCCGTAACACAAAACGAGTAGGCAGAAACTGTTCCACTCTCTGGTAAAGCAAGTGGGCTTTACCCGAAATATTGAATTCAGTACTACACTGTGCGACACTTCAGTGTAAGCGCAGGGTGTTGTGGAAAGATGGGCATAGGGATGTGCCAGCAAAGAGCTGTAGGTGGGGAGTGGAGGAGCCGAGCAGATGCTTTGCCCACTTCTCGTGGGTGGCTGTGCCAAGTTCTGTAGTTGCAGGGGTGAGAGTGGGCTGTTGGAAACCTGAAGAAAGCATCGAGTCACGCAGAACCTTTTTGGTGGAAATAACTGCCTTGAGCATGAGGTAATCTGTCTGGAGAATTTAATTTCCAGCGCAAAGACATATAAGTTCCTATTTTGAAGCCCAACTGATAGACTTTATACTCAGTAGAATGGAGATTGCATCTTAATTTGTACATGTCAGGGCCAGCAGAAACATTGCTACTCTTGTGTGCTTTCACTCCGGGTTTAATGTGCTGTACAGACTTTGTTGTTAACTTTAATTTTAAGTGGTAGTGTTCAAATAATTAAGAAAATTTCCCCAAAGAGTTTGAGACCAGTCTTGAATCATAGCTGTTAAAAAATGCATGCATTTGTTTAAAGCAGGGTCTTGCCAAAAGGTCCTTGGTTTTCTTTTCCTCTTGTTTTCTTCTCAGTGTATTTTCTAGCAGTTAGCGGTAGGAAAGCGAAAGATTGGATTTTTCAAAGGCCTCTGTGTTGACCCATTTTTGCTTTCATGTAAGCCACTTGTGAAACTTCCAGTAGTTTCTCTTTCAGCAAGGTTAGACCGATGCTACATCTTAGTAAATGTCAACCTAAAATTATATAAGACCTATACAATGATTCAGAAACTAATACTACATTGCAGTTCTATCTTTCAATGCCATTTTCACACATGTCGCGGAGATCAACATTTCTGTTGAAATGCTGTTGAGGCAAGTTGCAGAAATTAATTTACAGGTTGTTAGAAATCTGAATTTTCTGATTGTTTCACTTTCCAATCTCACTTCCTCATTTATTTTCTTCTTTCTCTCTCTTACTTTTTTCATATTCAAAGGAGAAGCCCATTTTATAATCCTTGGTTTTCCATGTAGTTCATCTCCAGAGAATTTCTTTCTCTTTGAACTACTAACAAGAATGTGGAGCATAAGCAAGTCTTCAGTCACGTTCAGCGAATGAATTTCTTGCCAGCAGGGGTTCTGATATTTTCCATGCCATTTATCTACAATAAAAGTTTACTGGTTGCTGTATTAAAAATGACAAACCACTGTAAGTAATCAAAAACACTAAGTCTGTTATTTCAGGAACGTTGCTGGCTTTTCTGTAAGAAATACAGGAAAGCAGAAGGACTCTAGTTTTTAAGGGTATTTGAGGCTGATTTGCAAAACAGTTCATTAAGCACTTAAACTTTCCAGTGGTTAATTTTTTTTCTTCCATATCGCTTGCACTTCCATGAGTGAACTACTGTACATTTTAAAGTTAACTGCTTGACATTAGACCATGACTAGTGGCATGACATTACCTTGACACATAGTATATATAATTAGTAGGTGTTAAACTTTTTGTCCCTACGTTTTAGAAAATTACTGTCTTTACTGTACAAATACAGCCTGACCTGAAAATGGCAGTGGTTAGTCATCTTTAATTGGATGACCTGTCTAATATTAATGATGTACATGCTGTTCCTAGGAAACAGCAGAAGACCTTAGCTGACAGTAACCGCAGAAGCGAATGGTGACATTTCACAATGTTTGTCAGGCACCAGAAAGGCACGACATTTTAAGATACTTTTTCCTCAATCGTTTATCAGGTTGTAATGTACCATGCAGTCAATCTAAGAGGGATGTAAAAGCCTTCTAAAAGCCATAATGATGTGATGGCTGAGGTTTCACCAGAGATACTGAGATATTTATAAACTTGATTGCTGCATTTAATTTCTTATGACTTGCCCTGAAAGATGTTAGCATACAACCATTCATTTGTTATCACAAACCTCTGTATCTGGGCTGAAATTACATTTAAGCGTTTATAAACGTCATGCTCACATTGTCACACAAGACATACTTTTTCTATTGTGAATGAGAGATTATAGTTTGAAAAGATATTGTCAGAAAATGAATAAAATTAAATAAGAATTTTAAATATTCAAGCAACGGAAGTATTCCTTTGTGTTTGTCATATCTTGGACCATGGTAATCCATTAAAACAATTTTACCTTGGGTTTTTTGGGGTCAAATACATGAGAAAAATAGTTATATTTCTTCATGCTGCTTCTCCGTTAAAGCTACCTCCAGTTCTCTGCAGTGAAACAGGAGCACGTCTGCTGGTTTGGAGAAACTGTTTAAAAGTTCGTCATCAAATTGAGATTTACTAGAGTCTTTTCATAAAAAAAACCCCAACACATTCTGTAAGGCAATTACAATTACAGAATCCTATGAAGGGTGATTAAGGTATGCATTAAATGGCTCATGAAGGATTAACGGGAAGAGCAGCTCTTCCTCTAGCTAAGTAGCATGCTAGCAACAGGTGACCAAGGGCTGCTCCACAGAAGCCTGAAGCTTTTAAAGGTGGTGTGGCAGGAGATACTCAATGAATAGGCCCGGGAACCCATAAAGTGAAGGGTGCTGGCTGAAGGACTGGACAGCTGGCATCCTTGGCATTTGAGGTGTCTGTGGGTGTCCATGGGGTGGAGGAGAAGGAGAAGGTTCCTTTGGGAGCCGTAGTGGACCTGGGATGCTGGCTGCATTGCAGAGTTTTTCACTCAAACTCGGGCAGCTGGGTTTGCTGAACTCGGCCAACAGAGCCATGGCCTCAGCTCGCAGTCTGCCCTCCAGCCTGGACTTCGTGGTCTTAGAGAAAAAGATGATTAGGAAAGGATTTAAGTAAAAGAGACTCCAAAAAAGGTTTCCAGAAGGTACACCCCGAGCTGCAATTTTTACTTTTAACATGAAAGGCAGAAATGCAAATGCAAATTAAGGGTTTCATTAACTGCAAAGTCGTATCAGCGGATAGTAGCCTGTGGAAGCTCCCTCGGCTTTTTGGGGACTGTAATGATAACTCATGACTTTAGCAGCATTGCCCCTTTTTCCAGAACTGACTCCCTGACTTTGCCCGTGATAGGCACGCACAACTAATGTCTGAACTGTTAATTCCCGCAGAGCCAGCTTGTAGCAGTATTTTGTTTCCCCTGAAATAAACAGTAAAAAGCGAGTTTTTTTCCCTTGGAGCAGCTGCAAAGTTTATATGGGAGAAGGACCCATTCTTTCCAAGTTCTTTTAGATGTAAATTATGCTGTTGAAATGGTGAAGAGTTTTCCTAAAATTGCCCGATACAGTGTGAAATTCCGTATATTCTGATACTGATCAGAAACCCAGTATTTCTTTGGTTGCTGTGCCCAGGGGTAAGCAAACGGGCAGCGCTGGGGAGCTGGCAGAGAACAGTTCCCACCTGTGTGGACCGCACAGCCTTGTTCTCCGCAGCCAGAGGATGGATAGGAGATAGTTTCCTTTGCTTCAGTGAAAAGTATAAGAAAATGCCCAGGGGAGCTAAAATATGAACGCAAAGTTAAGTTTTGAAGCAGGGCTGTTATTCTGTGCGCTCCTATCTTTTCTTCTCGTTCTTTTGCATTCACTTTTAGATTAGTTTTTTAACTCTTGGTTTGTTAGCAAAACTTGGAGTTCTGGTGACACCTCACTGCCAACGGGATTCTTTGAATACTGGTTTCACACTTTGTGTTATAAGTAATGTTACTTTTTCTTTACCAGTCTAAAAATGGTCATTGTTTCCTTTCATTGAAAATCACTGTCTTTTGTTGAGTGGTGTAGGGA
>NW_009661371.1:6613693-6626919 GCF_000708025.1 Charadrius vociferus
GGGAAGTGCTGCTTTCCAGACCAGTTCCTGCGTGCCACAATGGCCGGTATATTTGACTGTCCCTTATTATTCTTTCTAAGGAAAATGGGGCTGATTTCTTCAATTACTTTTCACGGGAAAGACTTTCCGTATTTCCAATGACTCTCTTTACCTCTTCCTGAACTGCTTTTAATGCTCGTTTGAGACGGGTCATTACCATTGAAAATGTGCTGTAGATGAGGCTGTACTTTTGGTTCACTATAGAACCTGTGCCTGTTTTCATGAACCCTTCTAAACACTGTTAATGATTCTTTGGGGAAGGGGGCAAGCAGTACCGTATGGGAAACATGTTTCTATTTCTTCATTTGAGCCAGGCCTGTAAAATTCAAGCGGGAGAGAAAGGCAGGGCATTAATCCACAGGGCTGAGAATCAGGAGAAATGATTTCTCCTTCAGGCTTCCTTAGTGATGTCCTAGGGAAAACCACAAATGCAAGATGCAACAGTGTTCGTATTTACCGCAGCAACAAATTCACCTGATAGCTTGTGAAGCACTTTTCCCATAAGTAGCATGCCAGTATGCATATGCATGAGTATTCTAATTATGAGACTATGTGATGTGCAGTGCTGCGTGTTTTATCAAACAGTATCCATCTGTTTTAATGGCACTGGGTTGATTGCATGGTCTTGGTAATTAGCCCTCTTGCATTCCCTGGTATTAACAGATGAGAAAAAACAGTAAATAGGAGCTCAATGCCAAAGGAGGAAATGGAGGGTTTTAGTCACAGTAATGCCATTGTGTGTATCAGATAAAACGAAGCTATATCTCACTGAAACTAGAAAACTTTTTAACCTATCTGACAAAAAAAATCAGGGATGAATCCATATGTACAGAAACAACTTAGCTGGAAGGAAAGAAGTCACAGTATTAATAGCCCTCTGTCTGCTAGCATCTTATCACTGGATTAAGGTTAACAAGCGCAGACTGAAGAGTCATAAGTAGATACGGCTGTGCGCTTGATTAGCAATTATTTAGGTCTCGTTTGTGTAACACACTTCCTGGCTTGAATTTGCCTGTGTGATAGTGCTAAAGGCTACTGCAAAGTATCTTCAAAGACTGTTCAGAGCACATAATCAGAAGAATGTTTGTTTAAAGCTATTATGGCAGCAGAACAGTATTTAAAAAAGAAAAGGATAAGGGAAAAAGGGGCTTCAACTCAGAAAACAGCATATTCCTCATTTTAGTTCCAGGACAATCCTTTTAATCTCATTCAGGTATTTATATTGTACTAAAACCTCTCTGGAATTAGGGCTCAAAATGTAGTCTTTTAAAAGGTATAGCCTTCACACCTCTGTAAGACCTATCTTGTGTGGTTTTCATGTCTAGGGTCATGAGAATGTGACTAATGAGCAATTGGGAATATCGGACTGCTTATTGATATATTGAATATATATATGAATTTATATAGAATATATACTGAATACATATTATACATTGAATGTTATATGTGAAAATACAATACATTAAATCAACATTAAATATATACATAATCATTCCATATAGGTATTCATTATTCTATGTGGAATGTTTATGTATATATTTAATACTGGACTGTTTATTGGAATGTTAAATAGGAATGATTCATTTTATGAGTTAGGTTATTGCACTTGCTTCGTAAAGTCTGAGCTGAATATCCCAAACAACTGCTGAATAAGATTTTTCAGATCCCTCCGATCAACAGCTGTTCACTGGCAATGCTTTCGTAAAAGAATTGCAGTTTAACATGTGTAGTGCTTAGTCTAGTAGCTTAGTCTAATCTTTGAGAGAATGTTAAAGATAAGCTCTGTTAGTGTCAGTTTATATATTGAAAAACTATCTAATCAAGGCACTCTTTTGTAGTATTGAGGCATCAATTGCATTAGATCTCAACAGCAGTAATGTTAGTGGCCATGCTTAGTATTTTTTTTGTCGTGTGTTGTCCTCTGGTATTCTTTCTCTGCCTTTGGCAAACAGTTGAATATAACTTACTATTTGTTTAGTGAGAGTTTAGGAAAAAACCTAAATCCACTTTTCTGAAGGAGGCTTGTAGCATCCTGGGGATATGGTGACCGGTTGTAGTGACAGTGATACCTGCATCTCAGGTGTGCTGTGCGATCTAGCCCATGGGTGATTTGTATGTGTTGTTCTAAGACATGCTCTTCCTTTTTCTTGCAGGAGAACCGGAGTTTAAGTATGTTGGGAATATGCATGGGAATGAAGCTGTCGGAAGGGAGTTGCTCATCTTCTTGGCTCAGTACTTGTGTAATGAATACCAGAAAGGAAATGAAACTATTATCAACTTGATCCATAGCACACGTATCCATATCATGCCATCTTTGAACCCGGATGGCTTTGAGAAGGCAGCATCCCAGGTTTGTAAAAATATAAAGGTATATATAAAAATATAAAGGTATATAAAAATAGTTATCAATGTCTGTATGAACCTTAGAAGCTTAATGACACTTGGACTAGCAGTTTTACGGATACGTGAACTCTTGGTGGTGATTGTTGACTGGAACAGCAAAACTGAAGTTTTTTTTAATAGAACAGTAGGCTTGTTCTGTTTAACAAGGAGGACTTTATCCTTTGGTTTTCAACAAATAGCCATCTCTTTTGTAAGTGAGTTTACTATATTTTAAAATATAATGATGTTTATGTTTCATGCATAGTCTTTCATCTAAGTTCACTGACTGAACTGCTTCCTAAACAAGTAACTTCTAGTAATGCACCATGTTTCAAAAGTGGAAGAAAAGGGAAAGCTGATGTTTCCTGTAAGAATATTCTTATGTAAGTGCACTTACATGAATTAGTCGCATTCATCAGAGCTTGGTGCCAAAACGAGCAAACTTTTTAACATGCATAACTTTGATTCTTAATATCAGGCATGAGATACTTTAATTAAACTATTGGACAAGAAAGTGTAGCATATATTTTAGGATGGCGACTCAGTCAAGAAGCATGTAATGTGTTAATGTGTAATTAGCAAATAGAGGCCAAATAGGACCCTGTTACATACAGCTTCTGGTGTGTATTATATTCTAAACAAAAATAAGAATTATCTTGTTTTACAAGTTGTATTTATTTTTCAAATTCCGATGGAAATGTTAAATCTTTTAATGTGACTATTTTTTTTTGGTGATTAAATAAGTCAAACCTTATTAAGATCTTTATTAAACTGATTCTCATGAAGTCTTTAAAAAAAAATAAACCCGAGCAGAACTCTCTTAAACCATACTTGGTCGTATGTCTCCCTCTCGTGGCAATGAAGCAGAAGCTGTCCTCAAATTGGTGCAGTGTTTTACTTCTTTGAAATCTCTCCCTGTAGAGATTCTGTAATAACATTATTTGAAACTTTTGCTCCTTTGTCAAAGTACACTTGCTTTTACACGGTTGCCTTACAAGTTGGCATGCTTTAGTGCTGCTGTTATTCTAATTTAGCAGTATCTTGATCCTGTACAGAATGTGTGACAGTAGATTCCACGTACCCCAAGATTAAAACCAGTAATCAAACTAAACTTGCTTTACAGAGTACTGAAAGCTTACAGAGACAAGCTAGGGAAGGCTGTGTGCTCTGAAGGCATTCAAACCAAAACCTGTTTTAGGGAATCACTTTAAAGAAAAGATTTTTGCAAAAATTCTCACTGCATCTTTATTCAGTGTCACCATTGCAGTGAACGGACCTGACAGACACCATAAAAATCTTAGGGAAATAAAAGTTAAGGTCCTCCTTTACCTTGAAGCTATTTAGAGGAACTTTGAAACAAGTGTGAATGTTCCTTGTGGCTGGCTGATAAATCTACAGCTGCTCTGAGGCTCACTAAAATGAGGTTTGTAATTCATGAGCATGGGCATGAGGCAATGGGGGAAAGCCATGTCTCAGGGGAAGACTCAGCAGACACTGGAAAATCTGATGCTGTTGGCAATTTTGCCCATCCTTAGTCCAGATCTGCCACTATGAGAATGATCCTATCCTCCGAGACCCTCAGTGAAATGGAGGTCGGTTTTGTTCCCACAGAGCTCTAGGGAAGAAGTAGGGGTGACTCAGCTTTTGGTGCTTCAGAAGTTTTTATTCCCACATGATCCCTTCTTATTCTCGAGACCATGAGAAGAAAACCCATGATTTGAACATGCGTGGCTAAATATGCCCATATAAACCTTGATATGTAATCTCCTGAGTCTACTCATCTCCCTTCTCTTTCTGTTCCTTTTCCTCATTCAGCCCGGTGAACTTAAAGACTGGTTTGTTGGTCGAAGTAATGCCCAAGGGATAGATCTAAATCGAAACTTCCCTGATCTTGATAGAATAGTCTATGTTAATGAGAAAGAAGGTGGCCCAAACAACCATCTGCTGAAAAACATGAAAAAAGCTGTGGACCAGAACCCGAAGGTAAGTAGGGGCTGAATATCGGGTCACTTACATGCACACCTCTTCCCTTTTACGCAAGCAGGCACGTAGCGACCTGTAAGAGATGCGTGTGTGGTCTTTACGATTCACGTTCTTCTAAATATTTTGTTCATTTTGTTAAATCTATCCATTTGATGCTTCTTGAAGTTTTTCTCAAAATGCTTTGCTGTAGTAAACCCTTTTGATCCACATTGCTTAATCCTTAGACAATTCCTCACACAAAACATGTTTAATTTTTAAAGCCAGAGATTGTGTAGTCTTCTCCCTTGGTTTGAAGCTATTCTTGCAGATATTCTGCATTTTTACCACTGCCAGAAATTCACTTGTGTATAATTACACTGCTGGCTAGATAGCTATTCTCACATATAACACATGCATTTTTGTTAAGCTTAAGCCTTAAATATACAGGCGTATATCTGGAGGGATTTTTATCTTCTTTTGTTTACCCCCAGAGGAGGTTCTAGAAAATACAGTGGTGCGCCTGCAGTCCCATAGGATTGTGGCCTTAATAGCCATATTTTGTCTTCAAATGCAAATTATTAAATGAAGTAATTTTACTTTCTGTGCAGAGAAAAACCTACCAACGTTTATTTTGAATTAGCTTGTTTTCCTTGGTTTAAAATTTAGTAGGCTTATTTTAGCCATAATGGGAAGAAGTAGAAGATTGAGATTGCTTTATTTGGGGTCTTATTCTGAAGTAATTTACACCAGTTTTATAAATTAAGTAGATTAATATAAGTCTAAGTATAAATCTGATGTAAAGGACTGATTCAGTTCTCTCTGAAGCCAAAATAAAATTGTGGTTCGTTTCAATGTCTTGCACAGTATATGTGATAATAATTAAGCCCACTTTATAAAATTGAATAAGTCGCTACGTTGAATTATGAATTTGTAACTGCTGGTAATGCTATTTTGTTGTAGCTTGCTCCTGAAACAAAAGGTGTCATTCACTGGATTATGGATATTCCCTTTGTGCTCTCTGCCAATCTTCATGGAGGAGACCTTGTTGCAAACTATCCTTATGATGAGACTCGGAGTGGTATGTAATAGAAGTCAATACGAAATAGTAGGAGATAGAAATTACATTCTATGCTTATTTCACTGCTGCCTAAGGTCTGCTTTGTAAACATCATGTCATTGCATTGTCATGACTTATTTGAGCATATTAATCACATGTTTAAAGCTAGTCACTGTATGACCACATTTTCTAGTTTTGAAGATGATAGTTTGCTTCGGTAGAGTTACATCACAAAAATGATGTAATACCTGAGGGAATCGTGGTCCCTCAGATATTTTAATCACGACAGCTTAGCACTGAAACTAACTGGGCCTGTTTGTACCCTGTTAACTGAGGCGAGAGAGATGTGTCTTGGCTGCCTCTATGATCTAAAGTTTCTCTACTTGCACCTTTAAAAAGTGAATTTCTGAAAGCGCTAGTGTGCTAATAGAAACAGCCATCATTGTTTCCACTTTCTCAGTATTGGTCCCATCTAAAAAGGACCACGTTGTGGCAGAGATGTTATCATTTAGCGCACAGCAATATTAGTTTGTTTTTTCTGCCACTAGGGGATGTGCACATGACTGAAATGGTTGTGAGATGATGGTATTGTTTGTGATTGTCTTCCTGCAGTCTACTTTCTCGCAGCTTAATTGCAAATCCTTTTAATATCAGACTGTAAAACTCTTTTGGGAGAGACCTTTTTCTATGTTGTGTGTACTAAGAAAATGTCTAAAGCCTAGAATAGCTTAGATTTTGTGGTGCACTTTGACATTAATATTTTCATAAATATTAGGACTGATATGAATAGTCACCTTAATAATTGCCTGTACCAGGTTGCCCCATTGACAAAGTATTGGGGAAATGTTAATGTTATTAAGATAATGCTATATTAGTTTGTGATGCTGTAGGACACTTACTCATGTACAGAGAATTTCCAGGCACAGTCCTGCTGTGCAGTGCCGGTAATCGAGGCTGTGAGCCCAGTTGGTATGACTGCCATTTTAACAATCCTTGTTCCTGGACTCTTTTTTCCTCCTTAGGCAGCGCTCACGAATACAGCTCCTGCCCTGATGATGCTATTTTTCAAAGCCTGGCTCGCAGTTATTCTTCTTTTAATCCCGCTATGTCTGATCCAAACAGACCACCGTGTCGTAAAAATGACGATGACAGCAGCTTTGTGGATGGAACAACTAATGGCGGTGCATGGTACAGCGTCCCAGGAGGTGAGCCCCACTGCGTGGGGGTTCAGTGTCACTGGTGGTTGTTTTAAGCTTGATTTTTTTACTGGTTTAATTACAGACTGGAGTACCACAGGTTATTCACAACTTTTGGTGTGGTTAAGGATAAATCAGAGAAAGACCACTCACTGCAGTACATCTACACAATCCCCTAAAGCTCATCATGATGCCTATTAAAATATTCCTTTTTTTATTGCTTTTTATACAGTGTTTCTCCACTCAAGGTTTGCAAATTTACTAGTTCTACACTGGGTGAGTGATTGCTATGCTATCATGAGAGCTTAAGAGGTTTTTTTTAATTAATAAAAGAGTAAAAAATCTCCGAGCAAACCCTGATGAGAGAGAGCAGGCTACTGACTGTTCATTTTAACCTCAATAATGAAAGCATCCAACCTTGAAAGAAGTGGAGAGGCCTGATTTTGCAATGTTATTGACAATGGGAGTTTGGCCTTTGATTTCCATGGGAACAAAATCCAGCTGTGAAGATACTTGCATTTCCATGCTTTGTGGCTTAATTAGTGCCTGATTCCTGCCCCAGTAGTCTTCCCCTAGACTTTGGTAGAGCCTTATGTGTGCAGAGGAACAGCAGAGCTACTCTCACCCCTTGAACACTAATTTTGCAGGAGAAGTCTAGAAGAGTAGCCTGAAACAAGACATTTCTTTCCTTTTTACTAAGAATTTTGATATGTCATTTTCTTTGTAAACTGAGACAAAGAGGTGTTGGGACAGATAAAGTTTGGAGTCTTCTGTGTTTGCTAAACTTGGATGAGACTTTGGAGTGAAAAGTGAGCTGAGGATTTCTGAGCTAGAAACTCAGCTTACGTTGGAGTGATTTGTCTGTGCATTGGCGTTGTTGATTTGTACCAGGTAACTTTGAACATGCGTACCAGTTTCATTGTTTGCTTTCCTCTTAATATTCTATTACAGTCTTTGGATGAATTTTAAGTTTTTACCTTGAGTGAGAAGGAATCTCTCAAAGCATTAGGACAGCTTAGGTGGTAGCCTAACTCTGCTCCTGTTGCTGTAAAGGGGGTACTAGAAGAGGAAAATAATTAAGCTCATATGAAGACATTAGAAGCAGAACAATGACTGGCAGTGCTCATGCAGCCTACACAGCAGTGCTCACCTGCTTAAACTTAGAGCTGTTATTCCCAATCTTCACAGGAGCAGCATGTCTCCTCTGCTGTGGTACCACGGGTGCCAGGGACCGGGTGTAAGGTAAAATGTTGACGGTTCTGAATATGACTGAAAAGCAAAAATTTCCCTTTGTCTGAAGCTTTCCACAGACTTCAAATTGAAACTGTTAAAACACCCTTGACAAAACAGAGTTTGCATAATTTGAAAAAAAAATAACCAACACCTCAATATAAACAAAACATTGAGAGGTTTAATAGTTAATTTTTTTCAATTCAGTAAAAAAAATTATCTTAATGAAATATTAAGTATTAACTATAAAAACATGGACATAGTTAATGTCAGCTTCTTTTTCCTTAGGAAAATGCTATAAAAAAAATCTTTCCATTGTTTTGATGAAATGCTTTGATTCTTACTAAACTGCACACGCTAAAAGCACATTTTTCCATTGGAAAAACTTGTTGGAAAGTTTGAATTATTTCCTCCTTTTGGATCTTATTTTAAGTTAGACTGCAAGTTCCCCAAGTGAGCTCTTTCTTTTTCTCATGTATTTGTACGGAGTTAGTAGACAGGAATCTGAGTTCTAACCAGGATCTATAGTCCTAATATGGTACAGCTAATTAACAAAAAGAGAGAGGCAGCAATATACTTGGGACCAAACAGCATGAATCTGTTTTTTTTTTTTTTTTCCAAGTGTAGAAATCAGCTGAGAAGCTGCAACTTTTGAACAAGACTGCCATGGTAATGTTTGCTACAGACTGACTTAAAAAACCCCAAAAATAGTTCAGCGAAAACAGTTCTGTTGTTTCCACGTCTAGTGCTAAGAAAAATAACTAAACATTGCTTAGTTCAAGTGAAAATTTTCTTGGTAGCTTTAGTTCTAAAAGCTCTGTCTGGAAACTCAAGTGTGGTAAGTTATCTGTTGCATCAGTGACCTTTGGCTCTCCATGTGATAGCGCACTCAAAGTTAGCAGTGGTATAAGCTATTGAAAAGCCATCTGTATTGCTTTAGGAAAAGTGTTTCATTGTATATCCTTACCAGAGTTTCGAATTTATCAAGAGGAACTCTCCAAAGACCTTGTCTCCATGGTATTTGCTCTGTTTTGGGGCTGAGGTGGTGCTTCTCTGCCTTTGCACCTTTGGGTTGCTGTGGGCTGTTCTGGGTCCTGCGTGGGGGCGTGAGAGTATTTCAGTGTCCTGTGGGCATCTAGAGGTTAGGCTCACATCCCTGTGTGATCTCCCTGGGTTGAGCGGAGGCAAAATAAAAGAGGACTTGCCACAAGTTTATAGAGAAAGGGGGAGAACTGAAACAACGTGCCTGGGAATTGAGATAGAAAAGAGGTGAGTAGGCACTGGAGCGCTGCCTTTGTTGTAGAAAGGATTGCATGGCTTTAGCAGAGCAGTGGTGAGAGAAGGAAAAAGGAGAGAATGGAGGACAGCTGAGCTAAGCGAGGGAGGCTGTGCTCTCCTAGACACTGCCTTGGACAGCATCTATTCACTCCAAGAGCTGAATCTGACCAATCTGACCCAGAAAGGGCTGATTTTTCTTTCTAATAAATTACTGAAGTTGCTGTTGCCCTCTAGATCTTATTACGGTGCTTCCAGTTGTGCTGCATTGATTTCTTTGCCCGTATCATTCACCCACGGGAACTTCTACCTTCTGTAAAAGACAGCACTGCATGGTGGGCCAGCAGCAGTCTTCATTGGTTCCTCACTATGCAGGGATAATATATGGGTGGCTCTCTTGTGTGAGTATGGGTTGCTTTCGCATATGTTTTTTTCTGAATACCTGAGTTCTTTCAGTAGAAAGGCTGAAAGTCTGGTGGCAGAAAAGTCTGGTAGCAGCCCTGGTCTCAAACTGGAAGTAAGGATGAACCCTCTATTGCATTGGTGTTCTGTCCTTTCCTCTTGTGAAACCTCAGGCTTTCTTCATCCACCGCAGGCAAGGTGGCAATTCCCCATTCAGGTTTTGGGGTGGAGAGAGCAGATGATGTACAGGAATATTTGACACTTGCTTCCATCTCTTAATACACTTTGCTGTGAGGTTTTTCTCACCGTTACCTGCTTAGTAGTTACTTTCTTCTGTGGAGCAGGGGCACAGAGAAAATATCTCCCCCAACAGCATCTTTGTGCTAAATCTGAGACTGTGATGCCTGTTACACTGGCTTCGTATTATTTGTCATCTGTAATTAGTTCATCCTTGTAGGTTTTGCAGAGACCATTAAGCAGAGGCAAAGAGGTCATTCTTCTGTATTCAGGAAAGGCCCTTTTAGCCACCAGACCCCAGGGAAAAACAAACCTGTACATAAAATCCAAGTTATTTTTAACTCTGGTCTTCTCCCTATCAGTATGTAATTAATGATTTCACTTATGCACAAGAAAGCCAAATTAAATTTGCACAGACAGCTTTAATTTTGGCGTTTCCTTAGCTGTTGAGTGCATAACTTTTCAACATCAATAATGTTTTTTTAATGTATGTTTTGTGTGGAATATCTGTTTGGAAATACAAATGAGAAGAGCAGATAGCAATGAATTACTAGTTAGCCACATGCCTATTCTGCTTGTTCTGTCGTTACAGAGTCACCTGGGTCTAATCAGATTCATGTCATTACAAAAATAGTATTTCAAAGCAGCTTACGTTGCTGTAGTATTAGGCTATTGTTTAAGTGTCTTTTTATTTTCAGATACTCTCAAATCACCCTTGGCACTCAATTAATTCACTCCTAACTTGAATTACCTTTCATGTTACCAGTTTTGGAAGCAATGGTAGGTAAATTTTTTTAGGATTTTATACAACCCATGTAGGAGACACATGTTGTCCCTATTATGCACAAGTCTCAAGTTCATCCTGTCCTGCTAAAAGTTGCTGTCTTTAAGTGTAGAAGATGAACTAGCTTAGTGCTGTAGCTTGTAATTCAAAGTCCAAGTAATTCTGGTGCCGGGGGCACACCCTGCACTCCACTTTCTGTGTGAAGGTTGGAGTTCTTTCTTTAAAAGCTGAAGAAATTAATTTTGTCCCGTATTCTAAGCTTGTTCATGTGAGTACTGACATAAAGACACTGTAGTCCTTCAGGACAGTTAAGCAGTGCAACAGAGGAGTGTTTGTGTTGCTCAGTTTCAAAGATGAGTCCTACTCGTGGTCAGCAGTGCAGGGCATGAATCTCAGTTCTATCTGAGGCCTGCTGAGCCGTTCTGATCTTCAGGGAGTGGTCTCTGTTGAAGTATGGGAAAGTTAGTTTTGTGCTAGCCTTTGTTAAAATGAGAGGCTTTGGGAGTGCAGTGGTGTGCGTGCCTGTGATGTATGCCATGTGCATAACAAGAAGGAATAGAGAAATTAGAGAGCTTGACCAGTGGCGGCAAAGTTCCTGCAGTGTTGAATAAATCTTTTGAAATGTATCGATTTCTTGGATGTTGCACCTAATTACCATATTGAACAGGCAGGTAAGGTGCAAATTGCATGTAGCCAGCCTGGTGCTCTCCAGATTACAGATGTAGTAGTTTAGATCTAGGCTATCTTCATCCCATTCTCCGTCCCAGAGATTCAGATCATCACCTGCACCTCAGTGATGCAAAGCTGAATTTTTTTAGGAGCAGCACATACAAACTGTGGTCCAGGGCAGGAGCTGGGAAACAAACTATGGCATATGGACATTGCACAAACCTGGAAAATATATTGTTTCTTTATTCTGTCCTTGAGAAACTAGGGCATCCCTGACTATCACCTTGGTTTGGGACATGGAGAAGAGGGAGAATCTTCCACAGAATTGGCACCGCAGTGAAATGACATCATGCCCTTCAGCTCCCAGTTCTCCTCTTCATGGATTCTTTCTTGTAGAAGAAAGGCAAATATCAAGAAAACAACATTATCTAGTGTCTGGAACAGATGCCTGGCAGTCAGCTCTGCTGTCAGGATTTTACTCATGACTGCTGCTCTCTTGCTGTGTACTGCTGAATGGTCCATCTTGCATTCTGCCTGGTGGAACATCAGAGCTGTCCCTCCCAAGAGCATCTTTGCCTTCTGTGTCCTCATTTTTCAGCCATTTTAAAAAGGCTTAGAAAGAGAAAGGTTCTTTTAGGAATCTGCAAATCCCTGTTCCTGTCAGTAGTTAGGAGTCTTGTTGCCTGGTTGACAGAAAATAGAATCACACTAATGCGTTGGCAAAATCCCACCTGACTCAATCTGTTCGCTGCCCTCAGTGTTCTCTTTTGGATATGACATCAGCTCTCTGGACATTTCTGGACTGGTGCGCAACACCGGGGCTTCAGTAAAGAGACTGCATTAGGTCTCATACGTAGCTTGCATGGGGGAACATAGGGCTGAATGAATTAGTTGTGTTTGGAGCACTTTTAAATCCCTCAGTGAACTCCATGGGGATGCTCAAAATGCTTGGTAGCGTTTTTCTTTTTAGTCCTCCATTTGAGAATCCACTGACTCTGCTAGCGAGCTAGACTGGGAAGGCAAGAACTAGTTCTGTGTCAGCTTCTGCAAAGAATATATTTATAACCTTTCTGGGGACAGCCACAGTCCTTCTCCAGCTGATTGATCCAGTTACAAAATTGGAAACCGCTTTGGTTATCGATTGACTGATTTGAGAATGTAGCCAATATTTCTGTGTAGTAAGTGGAGGGACTCAGAAGTGTAAGACAGTACCTCTTTCCCATCAGGTTTTTATTCCTAGTGATGATGCTACTGTATGTATTTTTAAATTCCTATGATTAAAGTGCATTAAAAATGTTTCTCTTAATGTATCGATTACTGATTTTGCAGAGGCATTGATTGGGTGGAAAATACCCCTATCCATAGAAAAATTTCTGTGTAAATGAAGTTTATAGGAAGTTTGCTTTTGTATTTTTTGGGGTGGAAAATCATAAATATTTGGAATTTGTGCTGGGAAGCTTGACAAAGGATATTCCTTAGCAAACAGATGCTTTTCTTATAAAATGTTACTAAATTGAAACCCTGTATTTTCAGAGAAAAAACCTCACATTTTGGACCAGTCTGTATAAACCTTTTTTTCAAAGGCACTTTGTCATGTTTCATTTGCTTTATAATTAATTGTCATTCGTCTTGGTTTAAAAAGTGATCACATTTTACTTTCATTGGCAAATATTTTAGCCATAATCAGAAATAATTTTATGTTCCTGAAGAGAAATAAAAGTAATTTATATGTCAGCTATCCAAAGACGTGTCAGGTAGGAGTATACAGGCCAGGTGTTAAGTCTTTCTAAACTTTCCTTGGGAAGAAAATGTTTTGAGGAATTAATTGTCTTGTTGGTTTCTCTGATTTAATGCCTCTGGTTTCAGAACTAAGCTGATTAAATAGAAATGCACCAACTGTATTTATAGCTATTCTTTTCTTAACAGCCCCAGCATCTCACATGTCCCCTTTTAATCTGTTTACCGCAGAACCATGCAAAATGCATCACTAACT
>NW_009661371.1:6627048-6655210 GCF_000708025.1 Charadrius vociferus
ATGCAGGATTTCAATTACCTCAGCAGCAACTGCTTTGAAATCACAGTGGAGCTTAGTTGTGAAAAATTCCCACCTGAGGAAACTCTGAAGGGCTACTGGGAGGACAACAAGAACTCCCTGATCAATTACATCGAGCAGGTAAGAAAAAAGAGGATGGCAAAACTCTAGTTATTGTACATGAAACTTCTAAAATTTGTGCTGTTTGAACATCTAATTCAAAATGTCATATTAATCCTATTGATGCCTCATAATTCTTAGATGTCTCCAAGGTGGTAAATTCTGTGCGATGTTCCTAAGCATGTGGAAGAGAGGAAAAGAAGACAGTTGTTATAATACAGAATTTATTTTACCTTACTTAAGCTGTTACAGACATTTAATTTATGTGATTTTTGTTGGCTTCCTCAATGAAAAGAAATATACATCACCTGATTGTATAATTCATGCCCCCAGCACTGATGTGTGTACTAGGAGGAGACGGAATTTCCTCTACAGATAGCAGAACATGCCTACAGAGGTGGGATGAATCACGCTGGATGTACAGGGACCCCAGAGGGCTGGATGAGGCACTTCAGTGTAACGGCAGGGGACATCTCTAATCCTGCCTTTGTAGACACTGCGTTACTCTGATTGCATGAGCTGCTGATATTCAACGTAGAGCTGTCTATATGATGATTCCATTAAAAATTATACAAAATCTGGTTAGAAGTGTAAAGTGTAGTCGCAGGTTTAGATAATCTTGTGTCAATGGGTTTTTAGAAGTTAAGACTCCTTAAAGACTCCTCTGTGTGTGTTTGGGGTTTGGCTTTTTTGGTGTTTGGGTTTTTTTTGGGTTTTTTTTTTTTTTGTAATTATCTGATGCCAATGTAACAGGCTGCACTGAAATGTTTGTTCCAAACAGTGTGGCAGTTTTTAATTTCTGAAACCTGGATATTGTAGGTAAAGATCACAAATATATCTGATATCCTTAATGGCTGCACGCCTGGGATTGTGAAGTTAGAAATGTACTTTGTTAGCAGAGCCAGTCAGGTGATAAATTTATTTCTTTAAGAATTTATTTGTGCAGAAATGCTTTAGTTAGCCAGAAATCTGAAATATTTGAATATTTGGAATGCTTGAGTTGTACTGTTCTGTTAGTAAGTCGTATGTGGGCTGAGGAAAAAGCTGTATCCACCCTGCAGGTTTTTACCCATTTATTATGGAATCCATCTCAAATTGTTCAGCTCCTTTGCACATGGGTTAATTTTCTCTGACTCATGAAAAGCTATGATGTCACTGCATTTTCAAAACTACTAATGTGTAAGAGATTATTTTGCCAACTTCCTTTGCTCCTGTGGAGCTGCTGGCTTTATCCATGAAGTTCAGATGGTCTACCTGGCATTGGTTTATATCCTCTTACAGGATAAGAGGTCCAGCTCTACACTCCAGCTCCCCTGTGATTGCTGAGGACAGTGCAAATATGTACTTTCTGCTTTTCTAAGCCAGTCTGTGTCAGGCTTCTCCCACAGGGTAAATCAGAGGAATCTGGTGAACTAAATTGTAGGAGTTGAATACACCATATATATAGGTTCATAAAGGGGAACATCAAAATCTCAACATAAAATTTGTGATCCACAAGTCTTTTCAAATCCCACAGAATCAGAGGGAAGCCTGAACTCCGCAACGCTTCCCCGCTTAATTTCCAGGCTCCCAATGAGACGCATCTCTGCACAGGTTCAAGATGTCCTGGTCTCCCCAGCACCGAGAGCTCCTTATCTCAGGCTATGAAAAGGTAGTTGATCCTCAGTCTCTTGCCTCTGAGGAGCTCAGTCTGCTTTCAGACCGTGCTTAAGAAATACCAGCAGGACTGGTCTCTCCACACACTGCAGCCAAATCGGTGCTTTAATTTCACATATACTGGGAACAGACAGGTTAGGTACTCTTGGTGCTGGTGCCTGGAGTATGTTGCCTAAGAGGCAAGAAGGAACTAGGACATGACCCATCATCATCTTTCTCTCACAGGCCACGTAGGGAGTGTTGTGACTCTATGTGGTCTCAGCTCAAAAGACCTGGATGTTTTGGGTGCACAATAGAGAGCTCAAGTGTCTCACATGGGTATTGCCCATCAAAGTCCAAGTGCCCACATTTAACCTTGTCAATGTTTCACTTTTAAGCAGTTTTGTCCATTATTAGCCCTAAATTCTTAAAGTTGATGAAACTTTAAAAAAAAAAGTGTTTTTTTTTTCCTTGGGCTGTCTTTCAAAGCTTTTCAGTGCATTCATTAGTCCCCAATGACAAAGACTTTCAAATCAGTGTTCACATATATTATGATTTGCTGTATATTTCTGAGAAATGCTTTCATTTCACAGAGAAATTAGTCTAACTACCAGCTGAACTATTTTTTTCTCTTCACTGTTTCTTCCATTAAGATGTTTAGTAATTATCTTTGATAGCTGTTGGCATGTAGGCTGTGGGATTGGTGATGTGCATCGTTAGATATATCAATAGATATTTCACTGACCAAAATGCCATCTTTTCTGAAGAATTTTCCAGTGGTTTCCCATGTGTTGATGACTTTATTTACTTATTTTAGATTCATCGAGGAGTGAAGGGGTTTGTTAAAGATCTTCAGGGCAATCCAATAGCAAATGCTACAATTTCTGTGGAGGGGATAAGCCATGACATTACATCAGGTGAGTGTTGTACTTCAGCAAAAGAAGAAGTGCTGGAATATACTGCTTCTCCCTCTGCTTGGCAACCTGAAGATTTCAGATCTTGTTAGCTGAAGCTTTAAGGGAGCACAGTTTTGAAGCCAGGAAAGCAAGTTGTGTCTCAAGAAGCTTGTTGCCTACAGGATTTCATGAATCTTTCTCATGTATTTTGCTCTCGAAGCAGCTGGAGGCTGGCTTTTGGGACTTCATGGATCTCCGGTGTGGTTTGGTTCTGGTGGCTCTTGGTTATTCGTTCTTAGTTTGTCTTTTGATTTGTGGTGCAAGTAGCATTTCACAGCTCTGCCAGGATTTAAAGTCCTGTCAGCAGTGCCATGTTGAATTTGAAGACTAAATTGTAGTCCAAAACTGTTATATTACTTACAGTGCAATCATACCTTTTGATATGTAAATCCTTGACAGATTTTCAGTTTACATAACTTCCTTCTGCAAAGATAAATTCTCTCTGCTGTTTACAATTACGTGACTTTTTTTTAGAAGGGCGGTTCTAAAAGACGAAAGTATCGTGTGGGTGTTCATAGAAAATTGTGTGTCACCTCTTCGGTGCTGGTGTGCTTTATTCTAGGAATGAATTCAAAGGTAGCTCGCACAGTACCAGCTTGCAGTTTTCCCTGGAGACCTATACTTTCTTATTCTGAATGACAATTTTTCTTGGTTTTGTTTGCACAAGATACTAATTAGAAAAACAATAATAAAATGTCATTGCTTTGTGCATAAGCTTACGTTGCAGTTGTTTTCCCAATGATATGTCTTACTATACTGTTACAGAGATGCAAAATATTACGAAACAGGACTGGTAGAGCCTTCAGTTGGCTTCGATTTGTGTTCGTTCTCATGTCACCTGCAAAGAGGGCAGCATTTCTGCCGAACAGGAGAACAGCGTATGATAACATTAGCCACCTTCTTTCACTGTATGTAAGAAGGCAAAAAGTATAGAGGCTGGAAATAACTTTTCAGGGATAATAAAAAGGGAATAAGATGTGAAAAGAGGTATTTTGAGGTATGAGTGTGATGCATATGGTACTACAGCTCATGCTTCTACGGTACAAAAAAGCATCTAATCATGAATCCTCTCACATCGTTGTGTGTGTATAAGACTGGAAGTCATGTATGGTCAAAACAGTGAGGAAAACATGTACTTGAATTCTAGCACATTAAAAAAAAAGAATAAATATTCTTTGGCGGTTTTTCCCCTGCTCCTTTGTTCATAAGTTAAAATTCAGCTTTGTTCCAGTGCCAGGAATTAGAACAGATCATTATCGTAGCTCTGCAGCAGTATTTTTTTCCTTTTTGTTTTATGAAGAGAAAAGTCGGAACAACTGGACTGACTACTGACATTTTCTGACCGTGCAAATTGCAGACATTTAAGTAATATTTCCCTCTGTGCTCTGTGTAGCTGCAGATGTGCTGAAAAAGCATTTAAGGAACTGGCAGTAAGAGCATGGCCAAGTCTTTTAAATGGCACTGCAAGCTGACCTTTAGAACAGCCTTGTAATGTTTTCTGGAGATAGAGAAATTCAGAGTATTAGCCTGTGACAAAGTAGATAATTCCCCACTTCTGGTGAGTCTGTGAAAATGGAGAGGGTCGTTTCTAGAGAAGAGGGTGATTTGTTTTTATTCTGTGACAGAAAAAGATGATCTGCAGTAACACTCAGTGCAGTAGGAGCCTTTCTTTGACCTGAGTTGATCAAACTTTCATTTCGTTGTTTAGCTAAACAGAAGAAAAAAGCCCTAGACATTGCGTGGATATTGAAACATGTCGATAATGATGCTTCAGGGGTGATACACGTGGAATATTCTAGGAAATGATGATTTACAGCTTTCTCTGCAAGATAAATCGAGAAAAGTGGTCCTGTTTATTTGAATTTGGTAGTAATAAAGTGTATTTACATTTGGCTTTTCAGCATACTGAGGGACATTAAAAATTCACATTGCATTGCAAACTGAAACTCAAGACACTTAACAAGAGCTGCACATTGGCCAGGGGATGCTTCTGAAGTAGAATAATGTCCCATATTGTTCTTTTCTTTAGTGTGCTGGAGAGCCTTCAGCCTCAGCAGGCAAAATCTTCCACGGAGGCTACAGCACAACTTCAGACTTTAAATCTGTGTTTTGGTTACAAGAAAAGAAGAAAATCTGTAATGATATATTTATACAGCCCTTACAGAAGAATCCTTTCATACAAACAAAAGGAAAGGGCTGACAGGAATACAAAAGACTTTGACAAGATATATGGCCCCTTCTCCTTAGCTGTGTAACTAGTTTTATACATATTTATTTGTTTTTTTTTTTCTTTTCCTTCTTCTCTACAGCCAAGGATGGTGATTACTGGAGATTGCTTGTTCCTGGAAATTACAAACTTACAGCCTCAGCACCAGGCTATCTAGCAATAACTAAAAAAGTGGCTGTGCCCTTTAGCCCTGCCATTGTGGTAAGTGCTCATGTGTATGTTGATTTATCATCTATTATATATAAAAAAAAAAGTCTCTTACTTTTTTTCCTTCATGGTAAAAGGAGGTGATTGTTCAGAATACGCTAATTTAGAAGACAGTCTGGAAATCTAAACTTCTAGTACTTGCTGCACAAGCAACTGGGAGTAATCTCGTCGTAAACTCATTTCATCTCCTGTTGGGTTTATTTAAAATAAAAAGACACAGAGAGGGGTAATACTGAGGTACTTACACTTTTTTTTTTTTTAATTGGTTGATGTGTGACTAGACAGTCATATAAAAGATTATGGAATATCTTTAAATAGCGCACTGTAAAAAGTGAGAGATGTTGAGGTTTTCATTGAGACTTGATATTTTTAATCTAAACTGTCAAAGTGACTACCTCCAGGGGTTAAAACTAGTGTTCAGCTCTGTGCAGAAAGATAGAGATAGTGATGGAGCTCTGCTTTGTGTAGATAGCCAACATGTATAATGAATAAGACATAGGCTGCATCTAAGAGTTCAGAAGCATCTTTAATTCATCCTCTGTACAGGTGTGGATTCCACTCTTAACAATTAAAATAAATGCTTATTTCTCTAGTGTGTATCATATGCTAGGATACACTACGCTAGCACCTAAACCATAATGTGATTCTATATGCTAGAAGATTTTTGTGGCTGGCTATTACTCAAATTTAATTTCATTGACCCATATTTTTTTGAAGTGTTTAGGCAGGTGAAAACTGGACAAATGTCTGGTTTCTTTTGGAAATGTCACTCACTTATGTGTATTTTGTAAATAAGTTTATTGTACTGATGGGCTAGTATTGCGCATATTTAAATCAGCCCTGAGAGACTTTGGAATAAACCTAGCCTAAAATGGAAGGTACCTCCCTAAGCTCCATGTCTGTGTTAAACAACTGCTTTCAATAAATGACTCTTAAAAGCCTACGCTTCTCTCTCTCTCCAAATCCTACCAATGTTTTTGATTGTTTCTCTTAGGTTGATTTCGAACTGGAGTCGCTGTCTGAAAGAAAAGAAGAGGAGAAAGAAGAGTTGATGGAATGGTGGAAGATGATGTCAGAAACACTAAATTTTTAAATGAAGATTTTTGCTTTACAGCTTTTATTCTATTATATGTTGACTTAGTATAATGTACTGTGGAAGGTCGCTATATTCTAGATTTTGTGCACTTCACAATAATTAACTTTGAATTTTTCAGTCATCTTTTGATTAATATGATTATGAATAACTACTAGCCTCCTAGCTGTCTAAATAAGTTATTAATTTTCTTTCATATTGTTATAGAAAATTTACTCTTATATACAAATCAGAAAAAATGAGTGAATGTCTCTGCAGCCTATATGGAAGTACAGTCTGTTGTGTATTATTTGCAAGTTCAGAATATGTAGGTTAACTCTTGATTTTAAAAAAGAAATATGCTGTAGTCAATTCCCAATACTGCCAGAAATATTTGACAGTGCATAGTAGTAGACAGTGCTCTTTACTGAGTTCTATAATGGATGTTATTGAAAAGATTTATAATAACAGTGTGTGGTGTAATAATGTTTTACAAGATTAAAATTCAGTATAACATTTTGTATGTCTCTGGTGTTGAGGCTATTTAACTGTGTAGGAAACATAAGCTGACTTCATTTTAGTACGCAGAAGGAATCTACGTAAGCTCTTTTGTTAAAGATGGCATGGAGTAAATTCAGGAAAGAGCAGAGCTTTATTCCTTAAACTGTTAATGATATTTCAAGATCATTTTTTAATTATTTCTCATTACTTCCTAACCAAATGAAAAATTATGAATGGGCAAAGAAGAGGAGCTTGTGCATCTCTTTAATACACTGCTTGTGTTTTACAGCAAGAAAAAAAAAAATCATTTCAGGTGACGTCTGTTTTAATTGGATAACTACCTTTTCAACAATCCTTATATGTGTCAGTGGTGTATTCATATGTTCACCAAAAGCTACCAAAACATTGCAGTTTAGACAATGAACTGGAAGTCTATTGAGGACACGCATTTAGTCTCACAAGCCAAGAATGGTTTTGTTTCCAAGTTTGTTTCTTCTGCTGGTTAGTCTTATCTAACACTAGAAGGAAGATATGTAAGTGAGAAATTTTTCAGTGTGTGACATTTTCCCAAAATGCTTGAAGATGATAAAAAAGCAAATTTGATTGAAAAAGATCCTTTCTCCCATTATTTTTAGTATGCTTGAATTAACTTGCTTTAGTATTTTGTCTATGAGTGAAATTTGCAGAGTCAGAGAATACACATGAACTGTAGTGGGTGCAAGTTTGGTATAATTCTTCTGAAACCACTGCCGGTATGCTACTTGATAGCAGTTTAGTATCTCATCTGTTTGAAAGCTTACACATTGTTGCTGGTCTGTTTTAATTCAAGATCAGATGTTCAATACAGATTTCCTTCCTCTGTTTTTTTAGTATCACTGTCTGTGTTTTGATTAGCATATTATTTTAATTGATGCTGTAGGAATTCAGTACCATTCAGAACCAACCAACAATGCACTATCATGCTCCTGCCGTAAGTGAAAAATCACATGCTCAGGAGTAGCATCCATATTTACCTCCTTTGGGTATTTAAGAATCTACTGAAAATACTGCTTTTTGAGAATTTGAAATTCTTTAATAAAAATAGCACTTGATCCTTTAAAGTAACAGGCTTAATTTTTGACATGGATTGATAAATGGAACAGCAATAAAAAGGCATTAACTTTCTCTGATCAAGAGTTTGCTATGTAACCTGTAGCTGATTTGGGTAGTAGATACTTAATTCCAAACTTCAGGGGACCTTCACTTGCTGTAAGTCATTAAGCAGTGATGAACTTCAAATCTCCATTGTGGTGAGGAACCCCTGCAGTAAACGAAGAATCGTATCTGAACATGTCTTGATAACTTGTGGCTGTGCACAAGAGCGTGGGTGGAGGATGCTCAGTTACACCGACTTGGGTGTTTATAACAATTAAAAAAGCTCAGACATGTAGCACAAAAAACACACTGTGTCTGGAAGTAACAATACTGTTTTGGCTGAACCAGGTAAAATCGAAGCAAATAGTACAAAAATGGGTTAAAACAAGAGACTGCTGGCATGTGGGCAAATGGCTACAGGAGTGTTTCTGATCTATAAACTAATGTAATAATGCAAGTGTATATTTGTGCAGAACACCCTACTATGCCCCTTCCAAACCTAACAATTTTAATCCAAACAATATTACTACATGGTGCGATGCCTGTCATGCATCCAGTCTTCCCGTGTGGTGGATTGTGTAGCATAGTTAGTGCAGACATTACATCAAAGTGATCTCATAACAGATTTCTAATCCTTACTTGTATTACATGTGTGAGATCCTCTGGTCTACCATTTCATGCATTTGTGATTAAATGTAGTGTCCCTTAAATGATCTCTTCATTTTGCTCTAGAAGACTGCTTGCTATTACTGTGCTGAGAACAAGTTAAAGTGATTAAATGTTACAACACCAGAACCACTGCCACTGTTCTTGCTGCAGGTGAACATCCTTAAGAACAGCATAGCCCGGACTCTCGATAAGTGAATTCATTATGTAGCTTTCCTAGCTGAACTGAGCTGTGTTGTAGGACTGTGTATGTTTAAATGGAAGATTAAAGTGTTGTGTGATGCTGAGCTTTTGGTTAAAAAGGCACATGCTGTGCTATTGTACAATAAATCTACAGGTTTATTTAAAATGTAAAATGTGTGAATAATTTACAGGTTCAAAATGTGACCTCTTTGGCCGTGCGTGTCTGCAAAGTATGCCATAAACATCCTCAGTGAGGTGCATGTGCCAATTAGTTTGCTGTTTGAACAGAGAAACGAGACTGGGATTAGTGCCGGTATCCCATTGAGAGCCATCCATAGCCCCTTAACTTTGTGCCAGAACATCCTCCTTTGGGAGCGTACATCTTTCTGACCACTTTTCCCATGCAGGTTTTCAAGTAAAGTCATGGATAAGAACGAGATGCTCTGCATCCATGCAGGGTTGGTGAGGACAGGGCATAAACTTTTGCATCTCTCTCCTTTCCACAGTATTTACAAATCTATTCTTTTTCCATATCAGTCCTCAGGATTAGAAAGCACAGTGTGCAGTGTGTTTGCAAACCTGCAGTATTATGCATGCCTTATAACTACAGTGGTCAGGATTATAGTAATGAAGTAAGTCAAATAAAATCACTGTGTCTGAATTATGTTTCCCTTTTCCTAGGTTGTGGTGTTCATGTTGATGTATGTGAATTCATGCATAGTCCTGGCTATTCCTGAGCTGATAATAGCACACATTAAAGTGTAAATTAAGACTGAGATGGTATGTAAGAAAGAATTGCTACCAAGTTTCTTTCTCTGAGTTTTTTTGATAGATCTAATTGGTGTGTTAGGAACACTTAATAACTAGCCCATGAGAGGAAAGAGGATTCAGAGAAGGATGACAGGTATGTTTAGAGAAGTTGGAAAATAAAGTTAAAAGGCACATTTCCCATCAGCCTGATTCAGGCTTATGGAGGGTGTAGAATAGCAACAGTTTAATGTCTGCCTCTCTAAGAGTTACGGCAGCCGTCTGGAGCTTCTCAGTAAACCTGCTTGAGTGGAGGAGTCCCTTGCTTCCTAATTGCAGTTAGCACTGGAAACGCAGGACCCAGAAACATCACTTGCTTTCTGCCTTCCTGAACCTTGCAAAAAGAGCTCATTCTGATCATCTCCTTGTGGGTATTTTCTTTTATTCCCCCTGTATGTTTCTGCTTATGTAGAGCTACATCTGTTGTGAATAATTTCTTGCTTGTTAATTTGACTCATAAGTTCGGTCATTGACCCAGCCTCTGTTCCAGTATTTCTGACTTCTATAATTAAACCCAGAAAACAAAAACACTCTGGAGATTTTCTGAAAGTCATGGCATAGAAAACCCCCGTGGGTTTGTTTGTCTCCTGGCTTGTGAAGATTTTGAGTGAGCTTGCTTCAAGTTTCCATTTTTAAAGCCTGCTTTAGGGGAAGAAGAAAATGACAACCAAGAAGCTGATGTAATCCTATGCCTCCAGGGGCTAAAGTTTTGAGCAGTATAGCAAGTATTGGAGTAGACAGTATAAAAATGAGATATTTAGAAACAACTACTGTTTACTTTTGCTAACTGTGATAATGGGAGTATATTAATTGAGTTAAATGGCCTTGCAGTGCTGATCTTTCTTCAGCCCTCCTTATTTTGCCTCTCCATGCCCCAGGCATTCTATTTCAGCAATAACTTAAACACATCCATGATTAGGCATCATTTATCACAGTGCTAGATTTTCCCTGAATTAATGGTTAATACTTCATGTTATTTTATCTTTGTCCTACTTTCATATTCTATTAAGCCACCACAGATTTTTGTAATCATGCGTCCCTCTGTGCACAGTGGAAATTGTCAAAGAGAGAAGCCGAAGAGTTTGGCTCCTGCATTGGGAATGTAGAGGGAATTTGACATCTGGGAATGCAATGGAAGCGGTTTAGTATTGTGAAATAAGTAGATTTTGTGGACCTTTTTGCTAATCATTCTTTAGTAAAGGGCTGAATAGGATTATGTGCCTATGGGATTCTAGGAGTGCAGTATGTCCGTGTGTTTAGACTTTAGGTAAAGCTACTCTGGAAAGATTCCTGTTAGTTTCACTGAGGTTTTTGTCAGACCCTCAAGCCTGAAATCTGAATAGTCAGGACTATCTGGTGCCAAGGTTGCTCATTTTGCATTAGTGGTAATTGTTCTTCGTCTTTTCCAGGAGAAAGATGCAAAATAATAACCAAGAAAAGACCGCTTTCACAAAGTGCAGAATTGGTCATGGAACTTGTTAAAAGTCATTGCAAGACCTAACGTAGAAATTGTGGAGATTAGCTGGACCTAGTGGCAACCTACAGCTCACTAAGCCTCTGAGCCGCTGCTCAGTGGAAGACAGGAGGGTAAATCAGGGTACCATTTTTGTTATATTCACCCACTCAGGGTCTGGTCAGGGCCATAATTTAGAGGCAAAATACTGAGCTAGATGAACTTCTCACCTGACTGCATCATGGCAGCGCTAGAGGAGATCACAGAGTTGCAATAGCATCCAGTAATGTGAGATTCCAGTTCATGAACTCAGAGGAGCATCTGTTCTGCGGTCCACCGTGGCGCGTGTGCTGGTGTCCAACGGTGCAGAACCAACATCCCTCCTCCGCATTCCAGCACCTCTCGCACAAAAGGTAAATTAAATACATTTCAGCAACTATGGACAAGATTCAAGAGAGGACTTGGCTGCCAAGAGCAGTACGAAATTACAGTCTGACTTCCCTCCCTTCAGCTCACTAAATATCCGCTCATGTGGCTTTCCTTGGCTGCTTCCCGTTCTCTCTCTGGGTGTGTCAAAAACTAGCCTAGCCTGAGCAGCTCAAGGATCGCTTGTGCCAAGACCCATCCGGAGTGGATTACAGGGCTTTCTTGTGTCTAAAGGTCCTAAGTTTGCACTTGCACTGTGAGGTAGGTCCTCTGTCGCATGGCCTGGCATCCTGAATTTTCCAGTCTCCCGAATGGGGACCCCAACAGTAGCTTGCTTTTGGCCTGCATGCTTAGGTTTCTTCCAGTGGAGGTAGAACACAGCTGGTATACCTCCCTGGTGGTATAGGAGAAAGGATCTGGCCTATGCTTGCCAGAGTGTGGCAGGCATACATGAGGACTTGGAGGCTGGGAAGAGTTCCTGGATCCCATAGGTTAAATGTGGTCTGACATGTGTTTTCCGAGATGTGGTCTTTGAAACTCTATCTGAAAAGGAGTAACAGTAAACCTAATACCACCTTCTTTCCCCTTCAGATTCAGGTCATTTGTTTGAAGGTTTATCATGATAGTGATATTTATCCATATATACACATATAGCAGTGTATCTGCTTTGTGTTTCCTATGAGGGCTGGAATGCTTTTTAGTTTAACAAAGCTTTGGGTAAAATAGGGAAGCAGCTTTGGGAGCAGGAGCACACTGAAACACAATTCAATGGCTTGTGCCACACAGCATTTAATATTACTGCATGGCAAATGAGGAGCATCCACTCCAGTCCTGGTTTTACTAGGTTTTAACAGATGTAATAAACCTGTTAGGAGGCAGTTCTTGCAGAAGTTTACTGTTTTTAACATAGGTCGTAGAAAGATCTTACTGGAAAGAAAAGACTTAAATGCTGCGAAGTTTACCTTTTGGATTCCCTGTGTGCATACATACATAAATGCGCGTGGGAGCGAAGGAGCAGGGCAAGAATGCACGTCGTCTTCTCTAGGCTATTTTAGGCACTTAATTGCTCAGAAGTCCTTGAAGGCACCTATTCTGTTTGCCATAAAGGGAACGCAGTCTCTTGGTTTTATGAATCACGTCTACATGAGATGCCTATGTTAGCCAAGGGAATCCCAGGCAGACCCTCGTGTTACAGAGCTGGGTGCCCCAGGGGGAAAAGCAGGTGCCCCTCAGTGGGCGGGGGGCAGGCAGCCCCCTTACCAAAGAGGCCGGGGAAGCCTGGGGTCCAGCTACTGCTTACAGGAACATTTTAAAATATGTAACACGTAACTCTAACGTAGCTGGTGACTATATCAAAAGGACAGTGGTGACTGCTGGCTCGGCGCAGAGGCTGCCCTGCATCACCTCTGGTGCACCAGATGTCCTTCAGGCACTCTGCTGAAGCCTGTAGAGCTGAATCTTTTACTGCGCTTTGACCTAAAAATCCTATTTATTAGCTGCTTTAGTAGGGCTTTTGCAAAAGAGACTTCTGAAGGGAATGCTTTCTTGTGCCTTCTTCGGGCAACTGAAAGACTAAATGTGAAGGAACTGGTTCTGAACTTTGTTATACCAGGACATGATATATGCCTTTCCAAATAAATACAGGTTCGCTCTTCAGCTCTCCATTTCCACCTACATCTGACAGGCCCCAACATCAGATGCTTATTAACATATGTGGTAATATGCAAGATGTTAAACATCTGCAAAAATCTTCTGATCATTTTTTTAATGTCTGAAAAGTTAGACATAGCTTGCAGGGGATTTCCACTGAAAAGAAACAAAATTTGGAGGACATCCTAAGTTAAGTCATTCAATATTTGTTTGCCAGTGCACTGGATGGTATTACAAGATGCCAAGATAAATTCAAATTAACATGAAAAATATTCAGTACTATTAGTTGTGGGTTTATATAAGTTTCTGGCACATTATGTAAAGAATTCTCAGATAAATAGTTGCCAGGAAAACAAAATCCAAATGAAAAAAAATAATAATTACGTATAATACACTTAAACAAGTGTCACATAAGAATGAAATTTTTACCCAGAGGAGTTTTGCTTCAGGAAAACAATTAAACAGATGTGTTCACAGACTGCTTCAAAATTAATTGATTTCAAAATCCTCATTTTAAAGTTGAGAAAATTGAAGCCAAGATAAAAATAGAAAACACTATGAATTCCAAAATGAAAATACAATAAACAAAAATTTAAAAGATTGTAAAAAGATTGAATGTTTGTGTACCAAACCAATTCGCTTATAGTAAAACTTCCCAGAAGCCTTAGGTGCCTTTGAAAACTGTGGGTTGAAAAATAATTTTAAAAAAGGCTTTGTTTGACCTACCCTAATCCCTATCACATCAATTTCAATATCTGAAAAACATGTTCATTCAGATAGTTTGAGCTGTTGCTTGATTGTTTGATAGTTTTGGATTAGGACCTAGATAGACTTAATCTTAGAACAAAAACCATGCTTAGTAATGAGAGGAAATATCAGGATAAGCTTCATTAACTGTAGACGAGCAGCTAAAAGCACAAACATCCAGGAGCACACCCAGTGAAACTCTTTCTTGACTACAGCGGCAGCTGGGAACTTGAAAGTTGCATGTTTATGAGGACACTGAATGTACAATGAAGGAAAACAACAAAGTCGCACCACACTTTTAAGTTTAGACTAGTTCTTCTCCAGGGCAATTGCACTATGGATTTGCCCACCTGAGTAGATTATTGGGGTGGAGGAGGGAAAGCTTAAAAATAGGATTCTGTTTGATTTACTTGTCTTCTCTACACTTACCTAAGTAATATTCCTTAGCAATGGTTCCTCTAACATCAGAGTCACAATTACCATTACTGAGATTCTGTCAGTCTCAGAGTACATTTTCCTGTGATGTTTCCCAGATATTTCTTCTAGGTACGATGTAGGAAACCTTGCAGCTTGACTATGCCTTGAAACGTTAGGATGCTGAGGTCAGGCTGAAGGTCCACAGCGGCTGTCACTGGCCTTGCCATAGGGAAGCTGGTGGAGGCATGCCCATAGGGACCAGCTGTGAATCTGTGCCATTCAACCAAGCAGTAACTTGCTGGAATATTTGGAGGCAATAGCTCGCATCCAGTTTGCTTATACCAACAATGTCTTTTCTACCTTTTGGTAATGTATATGCTCACAATGATTTGTTTACAATGAGATTACAAAGAGGGGACGCGAAAAGACATGATGGGAACTACCTGTGTGGCGAAGACAGGTCTTTCCCATACAATCTTGCAACTCTTATCTGTGTTGTAAATTCAAGGAATGTATCTCAATTATTTCTAGCTTGCAGAATCAGAATAAGACATAGAGAGGATGCAGCTATACCCATGTAGAGTAAAATCTCCAGTTATCTTTAGCTGTTCAAATCTTTTGTCTTTCTACCTAGGGGACGGGAAAAGAACAAAACAGCAATCAGGGACAAAAAATGATAGGAAAGCTACAATATGGTTATTTATCTGAGGATTCAATAGATACTTAAATATAAACCTTTTTTTTTTGTTTTTGTTTGTTTGTTACTGGAATGCACTCAGAAGCCTAAAATGGGGAAGGAAAAAAAAATCCCCTGTCATACTTTTCCAAAGAATGTTTTCCCTTTAGAAAACTGCAGATCAAAATAACCAAAAGATAAAAATCAACTTGTACAAACACTTCCTGTTACAGCTTTATTTTTTCCCCAAAGTCTTTTGTATTTGGAAAAATTGCTTTGAGAAGCTAAAAAAACTGCTGCAAAAAACTTGGATTCTAATTATGCAGAAAATCTAAGCATAAAATTAAGAACTATGTAACTGCCCTAAATACTCTTTAATTATTACTTGATGACCAAAACTTAAAACAGGATCTGGACATCTATGCTGCCTCTTACTGCCAAGACTATGTTATTATGTTTTCACCTTGAAATTTTGTGAAGTGGGAAATGCATTGTGACTCAAACCACCTCTGCTGCTGGATAGCATCTTCTGTTACAGAGATGAGACAAACAGATTTTGGCTAATGAGGTGAGCATCCTCTGTATCGCCCCTTAATCCAACACTTTTTCTGAGTCAGCAAATCCAGATGTTTAGGTACCTGTTTGGCCCTGATCCTAGCTGTCCCTAGAGAGGAGGAGAGACTTAAAGCAAAGATGTCCTGAAATGATTCTCCACCTCCTGTTGTGTTTAAAAAGGGATAAAGGCCAGAGTCTATTTTCCACTCCATATTTATAACCATTGACTTCAGTGGAATTACTCTGGATTACAAATGCCATGCTTCAGACCAGAAAATGACCTTGTGTCCCTTTTCTTCCCACTACAAAGATCCTCTTTCAGCTTTCACCCATTGAGCAAGGGCAGTTTGGCATGTGCTGCTACTGCGCATTTCCGTCCCAATTACCTGTTTCCTCTCCTGTGCATTTTTGGCATAACGTGTCATGTTCTGAAACTTCACATACCTGAAATATTTGGAACTAGTGAGTTCTGGACACATCTGGTTGTTAGATTCTAGATGGCTGCCCTTCTTGTGAATAAAAGCCTCACCCTGCCATGGGATATTCCACTAAGATTTTCCCCTCTGTATTATAACTTTGCCTCCAGTGTTTTGCCGCTTCCTTTATTAACGAAGAAATATTATAGCACCTATGCAAAACACTGAAGAAGCTTAAATGGAAGATGTCATGTTTTAGGACAAGAAGGCAAGATTCTTTTCTTCTAGGTGAGGATGTACATCCCTCACAGCTGAATTCAGTGGCAAATTTTGCCATCCACTGTGGTAAATGCTCAGCAACCGCCATGGCCTTTGGGAAACAGTGCTGTAGCTGAATGGCTAGAAATCATGTTTTTCTGTATACTTGTACTGTGAAAAATTGTGTGTAACCATATAATCAGCAAAGGCTTTCTTGTAAAGTTGCAGTCAGAAAAGCCTGAGAAACCTCTTGTTTGACTTAGCCAGCTACTGGTGCTGGACATCACACTGGCACACAGACATGCTCTCAGTACAAGCTTCCTCTTGTGCTCTAGCTTAGGAGTTAGTAAGAAAGCGTCTTCAGAAGTTTCTTGACCCTCCTCTACTTCTTAAGAATAACATCTTTCCTATGCTAATAGAGTTCAAATGAAAGGCTGGCTGCTAACTTAAATGCTGCATAGGCTTGTTAGAGCTAGCAAACAAATTGAGGCTAATTAATAGGATGCTGTTGAAATCTCTCTGTTATTAGGCATTTAACCAGAGGAGTTCTTTCTCCTCTGGATTTGAATGTAAGTGTCTTGCTATTCCTGCTTTGGATTAAAAAAAACACACTAAAATAATCAGGAAAAGATTCAGTTATAGATAATCTCTTCTGTTTGGAACAGTTTTTTCTTTAGTTACAAAAATCCTGTTTCCTTTTAGCAAAAATAAGGCAGATACTACCACTTATTATAGAAAGACTTCCCTTCTTTTCACACCTTGCTCTCTGAATAAAACACACTTTTATTCTATTAGCTAATCATGTAGTAAGATGGTGCTCAGCTAATTATTTGTAAGTTCTTTCATTTTAGTAAATGGGGAAAGTACCAAGCTCTGGCTACAGCAATGGCAGCTTTTTCTGACTACATGCCAAAAGGCTGCAGATACACCTGAACTAACTTAGATGTTGCTGTGTCAGCCTATGAAAAGTTGTGAATTTAAGGACAGAAGAAGTTTAAGGATAGTGATAAAATGAGGAAAACAGTCCACAGGAGGACATGGAAGAGGTGTACTAAAATCTCTCCCTAGTTATGTATCTGTAGATAATTACATTAAAGACTTAAGTACTTGCTTCACTCTTGTACTTGAGTAGCTGTCCTGTTAAAGAGAATGGGAGTATTTACACAATTGGTGGTAAGTACAGGTATTAGTATCTTGCTGAATTAGTCTTCAACATATTTGGAAAAAAAGGTATTATAATCACCCTGGAACTCTATTTACACTTGCTAGCCTTCCTCTTGGCATAACGCCCAACAGCTGCGCTAATGAGAGAAGTTATCAGCCCTAATTGTCCTTCACCTTCCCTCCCTGCTCGAAAGGACCGGCCCCTCTGATCTGCTGACAGAGCCAGTGCAGTGTTTCATTTAAAAGGGCATTGGTTAGCTTAAACAGTTGGTTTTTGCTAACTTGGCTCTTTTAGACTGAAATGAATTAGGGCACTAGCTAGCCTCCTCCTCTAGCTCAGCTGTTTATGGGCTGCGTGCACATTTGCATCCTGAAGCACAGTGTAAGTAATATGTGCGGGTCAGTAACAAACTGAGACTGAATTTGATAAAGGATATATTTTGAATATTAATTGTAGTAATAAAAAATTACAAGTGTGTAACATAGTGGCTAAACAAAAGGCTACAGGCTATAAAATTACATTTATTGTTACTACACCCTGTGCAATATATCGTGGGATAAGACCAGTAAAGCAAGTGAATGTGTTAACAAGGAAAAACAGTAATTCAAGTTCTAACAGCTAGCAAAAAGAAGGTAAAATCTGCTGGTTATGCATAACATCACGTTATCTTGTTAAAATGTTGAGGCACTGAAAAGAACAGCTGTAGCCAGTCCTTGTAAAACATGGTATTTGTAACTGATGTTGGGGTTAAAGGAGCTTCTTCGGCTCCATAACTGGGAAGCCTGATTTTGGAAGCAGAGGCATGGTTCTGAGATACCACTTCCCTTTCTGATCATAGTAAGGGTTCTTTCCTGTTCTCTCTTTCCAGCGGAGGGCCTGTTTCTGTCTCAGGTGAACTGGCAGATGGGGTGAGTGTGAAACCATTGTTTTCTTTTTCACTCTGCACTGACTGCAGCACCCCAGAGCCCAAGGAGGGACTGGGCAGGAAGGTGGCAGTGCTCAGTGCCAGACTGGCCTCCCCATGAACCCAGTGGCCAGGGGCTCTCGAGTACAGTGACGATGCATTTTCTTGTTCCTTTGTAGCCTTGACAGTGTTGTAAGTTAACTTTTGCATTCTGGATCTGGGCCTGTTTGTGTTTTGAAAGAACGCTTCCAAAAAAGAGAATTCTTGCCATAAAGACTGGAGAAACGTGTGCTTCAGAGGTCTTGGTTTAAAAGCCCAAATTCTTAAACTGTAGTGAGGCCTGTGTATTCAAAAGCATGGTGGGGCATTGCTCAGTACTTGGTGTTGCAAGACTTCAAAAAGGCCAAGCTCCACTCTTATAAGCGCCCAAATGTCTCCTGTTGTTAACCTGGGTGGGACGTGCCTCTACCAGTGTGCACAGCTCGTGGATTTGGGTGCTCTTACCAAGTAATGCAGGGAAGGATAGCCCTCGAGGGTGGGATATGTAACTGCTAACAGTCCACCCAGGGTGGTGTGCTGGTGGGAAACCTCATTTCCTCACAGAGCAGGACTGGGAGACACCCATGCGGCCACCTGGGGCCTGGTCTTTTGCCACTGCAACATGGACTGTGCCTCCTTGACATCCAGGGACTTGTTGGTGCAGCTTAGCAAAGAAAACTTACTTTTGTTGACAACAGTTTAATTAGTTATAGAAAGCGGGATGAGAAGGATTGGGATCGTTCCTCTCTCCTCAGCCCAATGTCACTGCAGAGCAGGGTGGTTGTGTTCTTGTCAGGGGTGAGGGCTCGTATCCCCTCCAGGGGGGGACCACTGAATCCCAAGCACCCTTTGCTGCATGAGAACAGTTGAAATTCCTAAAACTTTCAGTGGATGTACCCACTAAACACAACAGAATGGGACTCAGTATACTGAGTGGCTGCTTCTAGAGTTGTGCTTTCTTTATGGTGCTGAATTTCTTTGCAACATGAGTCATATGTTTCTTGGGATTGAGTAGCTTGGAGGAAATCTGTCTTTCTGCAAGATAAAAAGCATTGAGGAAAGCCAGCTAAGGGGAAAATTCAGCTGCTATGTACCATGTAATTGTTTCCTGGGGTTTACAATATATACCGTATACACTAGATGGCAATGTAATACCTGTATAAAGAGGTTACCACTGAATTCAACAAAAAGTGCTTTGAGGTAAGTACTACAAGCTCTTTCAAAGTAATAGCTTTATCTTAACCATTTTACTTTTATTGTGAGCAAATAGTCTATCACAAGAGAAAAAAAACAGGGCCAGTTTAGATCAGTAGAGGTCCACTGAGTTTGATTATTGTTTGTTCCCAGTTCCTTAATAATTTTCAGCCCTGTGTACATATTTGTCACACAGCTTAATAACTATTTCATAAGGTAAACTCTGTTGCTATGTGGTTTAATGTCCTTCATTGGGTTTTGCATCTCCTATCCCTGTTTGACACTAGCTCAAATAGCTTTGAAACATCCTTCCCGTATATTCCCTTTAGAATACTTTAGGCATTGCAGATGTTCCCTTTTCGTTTCCTCTTTTTCCGATGACCAAAAGCCTGTGTAATAGCTTAGTAATGTTTCTGGGACACAAGGAAGCTCTGTTGCATGTGTATTCCAGGTCCACCTTTTTCTCAGGCTTTGCTGTGGTTTTCTGGATTTAGCCCAGGCATAGATAAGCCTGTGATAATATTTTATTTAATATACATGGTACTGTATTTACTTATTTGTATATATAGGTGTTTGCCTCATTCAAATATGGCCAGTACAAAAAGGTTTAATACATCTGAATATTCGGTAAGGGTATGTAATATACTGAGAAATATTCCTCTACTGTATTTTTTTTAATTATTATTATTTCTTTGTTTCACGTACTGCTTAAATAAAAATTTAAGGGAGATCTGCTGTCCTGAGCTCATAGCAGAAGTTAGAATTAATTCTTTTCTAGTCCTGCTGTCATCAAGAATCAAACAGGGAAATCACTGTGCTGAAGTCCTTGAATTATAAGGCAAAAAGTTAATATTGTAATTATACCATGTTGAACTTTTAATCCAAGTCTTGATTCAACTCATACCCTTTGCAGCTTTCTTTATTGTGTAATCAGAATGAAATGCTCCTTAGTTAGTGAAATTCTGGTTTTTGTTTTTAGTCAATGAAGGATTAGTGGGATGCTCCAGATGGTGTTCTTCAGTATTTCTGGTGTTTAGGTATGAGGAGCTGCTGTAACCCGAGGCAACAACCAATAATCCCATATGTCCCTCAAGAATCCACCCTGTCAAATATCTTTTTACATCCCATATAGCTGTTCAACTTTGCTTCTCAGGTCTTCATTTTCTATCTCCCAATTAATTCTTCTAGTATTTCCCCCAATAGATCCGTCTCTATCTCTCTCTCTCTCTGTTTATTATTTCCGTCCTGTCCACCCATCTGCTTTTTTTAGCTACCTTTTCCTTCCTCCCGCCTTGCTTCTGTATAGAACGCACTCTCAGGGATCAGGAACTTACACATTGGCTTGCAGGGAATTAACAGAACTATTTAGATTTATTTTCTCCCGTGAGGGCTTGGTTTGGTATTACTATTTCTTTATACCCATGCTTTGACTCTGTCATAAAATCAATTAATTATTTGTTTTCTCAACAGTGTATCTGAATGTAAGCATACACATTAAAACTGTAGGAATGCTTAACACTGCCTTTCAAAGACTAATTGCTGTCATGTATTTATCCTGACTGTACCTCTTCCTTCTTGTCTTCTACTGTGATGAAAGCTCCTGCGTTATGCTTCCTTCCTTGGCCTCTTTCCTAGCAAGGACCTGCTCTTGCCGTTGAGGTCAACAGTGGAGCTATTCTCGAACACAGCGCTCTATTACAAACCAGCATGGCTTTGCAATGTAATGCAGTATTGCTAGCCCCAGGGTTTTCTTTTAAAGGGAAATAGAAAGCAAAAGTGAAAACTGAATTAAGTCATTAATTTATGGAAAATGCCTCCCCTAATCAGGTAGTATGGTCTTAGATAAAAGTCAGTTGAAAATTCTCCGTGAAATCCTTTTGGTGCTTTTGATTGCTGAAGGGGGTCACAGGATAAATTCCTACATTCTTAATGCCACGTGTACCACGGGGCATCCTGCATCTGAGACGTTTCATTATGTGATATTGTCAGCAAGTTAAAAATATGCGTTTGTAAAGCCTATTAAATATATATTAAAAATATATGTACTTCAAAGATAGCTGGTTAAAAAATATATTTTAACGTCTGTTTGATTTGACACAAAGATGTATGTCCTTTTGGTTTCTGAGTGAGAGATTCATTGAGGTATAAGGTTAGCAGCCTTGAGTGAAAGATGTTTTCACACCTCCATGCTGAGCAAGAGATTAATATGTTAAAGAGATTAATTTTACGCAATTAACTTTTTTTGCAAGTGAGGAGTAGTCTTCTCTTAAGTGTAGAAAGCCAAAGCAACCTGTGCAGACCTATTGTCTCACTCTATAATTTTGGGGCTATAGTCTTATGTCATCAGAATGTTACACATCAGATAATTTCCAGGCTTTAAAAGGTACTGCACATTTCCAGGTGTTGGAAAAAAGCAGGAGCCGTTCCATATGTTATTTTATTTTAACATATAAAGAATGTAGATTAGGTAAGGAGTGAAGGGTCAGTGTAATTGGTTTAGCCTCAAGACATAAGTCTTCCATGTAAGTAATTTTCACAGTTCTTGCTAGCAAATGCTGCAGAGTGGCTTTCTCAAGCAAAAGGAAAATAAAAATTAAAATTTGCTTCACTGGTAAACTGATTTGATTCCAGAATAACTGACTTATTAAGATAAAAATGAAAATTTGCACATGTCCCTCTTTGATCACCAATTCCCCAATATAAATCAAAATTAAGAAGCATCTAATAAGTCATGGATGACTGAAATGCTAAAATAACTGTTTTGCAGTGGAGTGTCAGCTTAGTCTCTGTGGCAGTTACAGAATCTCAGCCCATTACTGCTTTGCAATTTCCAGCTGAAATTTCTTTTTCATTTTGTTGCTATTTACAGTATGTAATGTGAAACATAACAAACCTGGTGTGAATTTTCTTTTCCTTTGCTTTGTTGTAGGTTAGGCATATAGTTAAATTGTGGTGATGATTGTAGTAGTGTGCATTTATTTTCTCTTTAGGCTGGATTTACACTGGTCCATCAAGTCTTTGGGTTGGTTGGTGATGTAGTTCCCTTTCTTTAAGTTCAGAGCCTTCCCCATAAGAATTTTTCTTTAATTATGGGATTCTGTTTACAAAAAGGAAACCAGTTATACAAATAATTCCCACTGCAAATCTTTTGCATCTGGCTAGGGACAATGTTCAGACTGGACAGCTTTGCTGTCTGACTTTCTGTTTTCTGGGATAAAATGGATTAACCATGGAGTTAAAAGCAAGTCTTGACAAATTTAGTAAGAAATGCCCATAGTGCTTATGGTGAGCCGCAAAGTTCTTAAGTTTAGAAGACACAGCAGCTAATTGAAATTCACAGGGAGAAAAGAGACAAGGTTATTACCTCGAAAACAAGACAAATTGAAAAAATCGTAGTAGTAATAATTTTAGCCTCCACATTTCCAGTAATTTGACCTTTGTATTTCAGAGAAAATCCTGCATCCTGCAGCCTTTTGTTGAGCAATTGTTTCTTCAAGCATTTGCCTTGATGTCTGATCTTACTCAGTGAGCCTGCCTTGTGAATGAGATCATTAAGAGCTATGGTATCTGGACGTCAGACTGCTGTTAAATGTGCCTGAGGATACTATGTGGGCAGTGAAGAAGTATGGGATTTTCTGAAACTTTTTTTCCAAAATGATTTTTAAAAAATACTAGCTGAACTGACACTAATGGTTATGTTCTTGAAGTAAATCAGGCATTCAGGTTTATCTTAAAAATCTCGTGGTGAATCTTTAATTTTCATGCCCTAACCACTGGAGAGGGGAGGAAAAAACCAGAACAAATATAAAAAAAACCCACCCCAAACGGGTGCCACCCCCAAACATACAAAGAAAACAAATATGTCTCTCTTTCTTCAGTATATGAATACGTGGCTGGCTGTCTTCAGTATAAAGTTTCTCTAGTATTTTGGTATATTTAATACACGGATTCTTTTTTAAAAATGAAGTTATTAAAAAATGCATTGTGTCTATGTAGCATGCTGAATTGCCTGTCCTTCCCCCTAAGCAAAGGTTGTATTTATGGTGCATATAAAGCTAAGATGGCCTTTTTCTGAAGAAGCACAGTCAGCATGCTTGTTAATTCTTTCAATTAAAATAAATTAAAAGGCAAAGTTAAAGGGTTAGACATGGTAATCATAAGCAATAAAATATTAAATGTTGATAAAATTGTGATGCAGTATATATGAATTAGGTGAAAAGAACATTTTTTGTTTGTTTTCTCTCTCCTCTCTAAGAAGCCACATTTTGTGACTGCTGGTAGCTGAAACATCTTTAGGATTATGAAAAGTTGTAGAACCAGAAAAGATAATTTGATAATTTCAGTATTTGCAAAACTCCAGGTAATTAAAGTATCCTCCTTTCTATCTAGTCAAGGAATAGCACTGAGTACTTCAAACTTATTTCTCATTGCATTTCAGCACCCTCTTTTTTGCATCTTCTACAGATTCCTTGCAATAACTAGATGGAGGAGAAAGAAGCAGTTGCTGTAGCAGTTGATTACTGTTGAGGAATGAAACAAACATTTGGGAAAGATGGAAATAATGGAAAGCACCTGGGAAGGGAGCCCAGGTTTAGGAATAAGTTTCTGGTGGGTGGTAAGGCAAACTTGAGGAGATATAGAGAAGAAAATACGGGGTTAAGTTGGCAATGGAGTATTTATGTGGGAAGGCGAAATGTTAGGAGAAATTGGGAATAATGGAGGTAGTGGGTTTGGGGGTGGAGGATGAGGAGAGCAAATGGAGAATGAAGAGCTTTTCAAGGTGGATGGAGAACTTGGAAACTTAAACCAACAACAAACCCAAGATCAGAGGCAGGCGCTGTAAGCATGGTAATGATAAGATCATGAGGGGAGACTGGCAGTATCCTGTGCTCATTCCATGTGTTGAGCTCTTCTGGCAAAATGGCCATGGTGGTTTGTGAAACAAAGCATGGTACAGCACTGAAGGTTTGTGAATGGGGAGGTGTCAGTTCATGTTGCCCTGGTCCCCCAAAAGTGCAGTCACAGTTTTAGCTAATAACCCTTCCCATGACAGACAAGGCTGTGAGCAGCAGACAAGCTTGAGGGGAAGCCAGGGTGGCAAAGCCCTCATGTAGCAGCAGGCAGAGCTGCCTAACTCAAGCAGATGCATCTTCAGAGTGGTCTCGTCTGCACTTCACCTGGTTTCTGGCGCTGCTGGAGGCTGTGTCCTACTGAACTTGAATGGTGTAAGGCAGAAAGAAGTGGAAACTCTCCAATCCAGAGTGCTGAGAGAGCATTTACAGGAATTGGTTAATGGCAAGGCAAGGTCTGGTGATTAAAAAGCTTGCTGCAGCCTCATGTCTTTGATCTTACCGTGGCACTTGTCCCATCGATCATTCCAATTTATTGCCCTATCTATGCACATTTGCTCTTTGTAGAACTATTTACACAATCCATCCTCATTAGATTATCAGGTGATTTACTCCCTGTCTACATAAAAACTGATCCACAATGGGTGATTCCATTGATGTGCAAGTGGGTTTTGTGCAGTTTAGTTGATGCTGAAGTAAATTGCACTGCCATAAACTCATAGGTTTATAGTGGGTGTGTGTGCGCGTGCACAAATGTGCATTAATGGGTTGGTGGAATATCAGTTACACTGATGTTGATCATGACACAAAACAAACCCTCCAAATAGAAAGAAACTTAGATGAGAAATATTTCAAGAATTACTAAACTACAGCATGGTGACAAGGAATAAAACTTAACCTGATGTAGGTCTTTCTCTCCATGGTTTAATAACTTCTAAAACTGAATCTTGCAATCAATTGTAAGAGGAAAAGAAAACAAAAACAAAAAACCAAGAAAGGCTGCTTCTTTTTTTTTTTTTTTTCTTCTCCAACTTATAAACAGGGGAAAAAAATCCCTAAAAATATAATCTTTAACTATAAAGGATTTATTTGGATAAAATACCACAGTAAAAAACATGTTTCCCAATCTCTGTGCCTGTAAAATAACTTGAACGCTACCCAACATACTTTTAAATTTCCCAAGAGCTTAAACCACTATTTCATTTTAAGTATATTCATTACTGAAAAGAATCAGGTGCCTAATAGGGGTCTGAAAAGAAGAATTGCTAATAGAAGTAAAACCAACACAGAGTAACACATATAGCCGTATCAGGGCACCTGCAGTGAATGCTGCCCCGATGTGGACGATGGGGAAGGAATAGCAGCTCTGGAGGTGCTGGAAGTGAATGGAAAGGGGGGTTGCTGCGGAAGTGCTAATATCCCATTTGGGTGTCCGGTCTGCTTGTGCTGCCCAGGAGAAAATTCTCTTTTCTGCATTTGCGGGTGGTGCTTCAGTACTTTGCTCTTACATCTACCTGGTGGAAACTGAAAAGAATCTTTACCTACCCGGTTTTCTGTTTGAGTGGATGTTGCTGTGTAAACTCTTAGCTCTGGTTCAAGTGCTTCAGAGCTACTTTGATTCTGTTAGTTTTGAGTCCGATTTTCAAAAGAAGAAACAATGATAATATGTCATTTGTTAGCCTATTAAACATGAAGTATGGTACAGTGGAGGCAACAAGATTGCAGTGCGAGTTCTTTGGTGCATCCGTTCAGGTTATTTTACCAGAGACCCCAGAAATCTGGTGCTTATGTTGGATTGGATTAAGCTACTTGATTTTGTATTTGGGAATTAGTGATAAAGAGACAAAAATCAGCTCCAGCGGTACTGTTATGAAATATTTGACGTTGCCTCTCTTAGGCAGTGTCCTAACTTCTTATAAAAGCAGTGAATGAGCAATGAGCATTTAGCAGTTGTACTGTGAACTGTGTGTGTTTAGCTAACTTTTGAACGGACGTACAATATTTTGCTATTTACTTAGTGCTGTAGCTACTTAGATTTTATTTTTCCCCAAGAAAAAAGTGTGAGGGGAAAAAATTACATCTTATAAACTACCAGAAGTAGAAGCCTGGGTTTCACAGGACAGTCTCCAGTAGGGGAAGATAAATTTTCCGATAATGGCAGTATACTTTGTTTCTATAGACAGCAAATTCAAAGAACACTTTAGAGTAAATATCGAACTATACAATACGTCTCTTGGGATAGACATTAATTTGAATCCTGAGTGATGTATCACTCTAATAAAGTCAAAGTCAGAAGGAGCTGAATAAAGGATGTCCTTCACCTGCTGCTTGGCTTGTCACGCATTTTGGAGATGAAGTAGTGGATTACATTCACACAACTAATGAAAGGTCTTAACAAATGAGAGGATATGCTAAAAAGACAGAGCAGTAGGTCTTGCTTCAATAAGGAACCAACTGTTCCCAAAGTGCCTTTTTTTTTTTTTTCCCTTCCCCCCATGTTTAATCCGTATTTGAGACTGTTGACCCGAGTGATCGCTCCCAAATGATCGTCTTTGATTTCACTCTGCCTAGTCACTGTTAAGCTAAAGCTGAAGGTCTACGCTTCTCTAAGATAGTTTCACTTGTTCTGCTTGTCTCAATAGGTGTTTTTAGAAGACATGTATTTAATTAAACTTGGGAGGACTTAAACTAAAAATTCCAGGGAGGGTTTTAGCACAAGGAATGAAGAACTGCTAAAGTTTAAATATTTGAAACACTTTGGCAGAAATAATAAAGTACATTCATTACATTTGCTAGGAAGGAGGAGGCTGGAATTCAACAAACTGAACAATGGCAAAGATTTAACACTTGGGTATAAGAACATTTTAGAAATAAATGTATAGGGTGGTGATTTTCCAAGTGGGACTGGAAGTAAAATTAAAATCAGATCAAGATGCATGAAAAGATATTGCATACCATTTTGGACTTGTGTTCTGTGATGCACTGACATTATTTTGGCAGTACGAAAAGTAGCACTTTTATAAGTGAGTTCACACTCTCATACTAATTCCAGCCATAGAGCTACAACAACATAACTGCTGAAGAAAGATGAATATGATGGATTGGATAGAGTGCATGGATTAATAGGTGTCAGAGCAGAGAAAAAATGTGCAATGAAGAGAAATGGGGCATGGGAGGAGAAGGAAAACAGGTGTTGTGGCTTACTGGAAGGTTTATGGAATTTGGCACAGAGCATGATTCCATGTTCACTGATGCTGATGGCAAAACTCCCATTAACTTTAATCATGCAGAATCCAGACATTTCCCAGGGTATCCAGAAGAAAGTTAGAAAGATTGCAGGGGAGCAAAATAATCATGAAAAGATGGGAACTTGGAGAACAGCAACACTGAAAAATACAAGCTTGTCAGGAGCCAGCCACCAGAATATGGTGATTTATTAATAATGATCTTATTTGATCTTATTGATTAAGTGAATGCAACTTCAAACATAGGTAGAACTGGTTTAAAGAATTCCTGTTCTGTCATCTGCATCTATCTAAATAAATGTCCAAATGCAACTCCTGTGAATTAGGATGCCTCAGAGCAGTATGTCTATTCTTTGTTGCTTGACTGTGATTGTCCAGAAAGAGTCCGTATTATTCTGTGTAGATGTTTCTAGCAATGATGAATGTGAGACAGTAGTCGCTTATTCTTAAGGAAGAATAGCTTGTCAGGCAGATGTCCACTCTTCATTTTGTATGTTCAGCCTATTTGTGGGTCCTTAAATTTGGTCAATTCTCATCCCTATCTAAATGGTCTTTTAAAGGTGATGGAAGGACATCTGGACAGGACTGGTGGGATGCACTGCAAGACATCTATTTTGAATACTGTCACTTCAGTAGGAGAACGACTTCAGTTGTCCTGCTGA
>NW_009661371.1:6655361-6661613 GCF_000708025.1 Charadrius vociferus
CTGCTGAAACCACAGTTTCCTCAGCCTATTCAAAGCCACCAGGCAATGGGTCTTAAACTGTTGGTTTTGCCATGTATTGGTGAATGTGCTCAAGATATTTTTAGCCTCTGTCCCATGTCTGAGAGTACGTGAAAGGTATAGACTGTAAATAATCTATACACATTCTGCAGCAGTGAGGAAATCTCAAAAACAGATTAAAAAGAAATCAACCTGATTTGTACTTAAACTACCACTCTTGTTTTCAGTAGAGAAATCTGAATCACAGAAAAAGTGGAAATAAAAAATATTCTGACTAAGGGGTTATGAAACAAGATGCTTGATGGTAACTTCAGAGCTAGAACTGCTTAAAGGAAGGCTTTATTTATAGTGGAGAAAGTGGCATTGTCTTTACTGTTGTTACTTATTATGTGGTATAGCCACGTTCAGTGGTATAAATGCTTTTCTTTATTAGATTGCACGATTCTGGAAGCAGTGATATATGATCAGAAAAAGTCTTGGATTAGTTTACTTCTATAATTCAATTGTCCATAGTCACAGCACTACAAACTGTTTATAATTATTTTTGAGAGGTACTTGGGAATAGGAAACAAGAATTTTTCGCTGGCTGGATTTTTAATTCTGAGCAGCAGTTCCCAGAGTGATTTTCATGGTCTGTACCTAATAGTTTGGATTTAGGCTAAGGGTGTTACAACAAAAGTAATCTGTGCCATGGTATCTTTTTGTTCAATATCAGTTACAGTATGCACTTGGTGTATGCAAGCTTACAACCAGGGAGAATTAAGCATCATTGCTGAATGAATTGTTGAGAGCTGAATTATTTCAGGCAGCGTAATTTTCTGCCTCTGGCACCTGGCTTTGCCTTTCATGAGAGCAGCCAGTGGATGCCAGGCCTGTTCAATGAATCCTGTTTTCAGCATACATGTGGGAAGCACTTTCCAATCCCAGTACAGCTCTCTTGGTGGCAAATGCCACCAGCCGGGATGCTATCGGCAGGCCTGGCCTGCCTCTTCTGTACCAGACAGTTGACACCTGGGCTTTTTTGACTGCCTGTCTTTGGTTTGTTGGTCATGTGTCAGACCAGGATGTCTGCTCTCTCTGTTACCTGCTGGCATCTCCTCTCTGTCTGGTAAAGAGTGGGCTCTCACTACCCCTACGGCTGTGGTGTGGTACCCCTGGGACTGGCCCTAGTGCACATCCTTGTTCTTGGCATCTCTGGGAGGGACTCGGTGGCTGCCGCAGCTGCAGCAAGCAGACAGTTCAGCTGAGGACCACCACAACTAAAAATGCCATGTGTAAACGTGGTAAAAAGAATTAGAAGGTTGCAGTTTTGGCAGCCCTGTTTTTTGAGTAGTATGAAATTATTTAGTGATAACTGCAGTTTGATTCTTAGCTGTCTTAGAATACTTAGTGTTGTATAATGGCTTGAGCCAGCTTGAGGAGCGAGGACACTGCACAATTAACCATAGCAAAAATGCACATATTTTGCATTAACATGTGTTCAGGATCAATGATTATATACGTTTGTCTAATTATCATAATTACAATCCAGTTATTTCTCCCCACCTGAGAAACTGGTACTTCTTGGCTGAGGTATTACTTGAAAATCAAAGTACCCTGTCATCATCTTCTTTAGAATGTATTAATTGCATAAACTTCTGTCCTGTTCTGTGTCTGGCTTTTACGTGCCCATCCACATATATTCTTTATTGCGTGAAAAGTGCTTAATGTTATAGATTTTAAAGGTTGTTTTCTTAGAGGGAGATCATGGTATTTACATAACCTAAAAGCAATACAAAGCGAAGGACAGAGGCAGTGCACGCATCAGCACAGAGCTTGCTGAAGCTGTATTTGCTAAGGAGATGAAGAGCCCTGGAGGCAGGAGGATCTGCTGGTAGCCACGCACAGCACTGAGTTTGTGAGAAAGTGAGCACCAGACCAGAGCAATATCTTGCAGCACAAACCTGTTAACCGAGACAATTATTTTTACACTAATAAAGAACCTTATTTGGTCTTTACTTATCCTTTTCCTGTCTCAGAATTTTTCTCTGTTTACAACTAAATATGAATTACTTAGGTCCCTAATTTAGGTAGATAGATACATTCATATTTAAATCTCTTTAAACATTACTTTGTTAAGCACTTGACCTCATTAATGCTGACAGAAGCTTCAGCTATCTGAGTGCATCCCAGTACTGACAAGACACTGATTATGACCTTTGCTTACGAGTCCAAAATCGCAGGTCATAAAGGCACATACATATTGTCAGTGTCTGGGGTTGTGTGTCTGGATGTTTGATCACAGTGCTCACTGTCCCCAGCGTATTCTATGGTCTAGCACTGGCAAGCTCAGCAGGATGAATAAGACAACTGCAAAATTCTGCAATCAAATGTGGATTATAGGTTTAATTCCATGTTTTATTCTGACTGTCTTCAATTTAATTCTGTAAGGCTGTGGAACTTACCCTGTAAAAGTTTCTGTGATGAACTCTCAATAATCTGCAGCACCCAGAATAGGTATTGGAATATAGGCTTCAACTTTGTGATAAGAGGAGAAGTCTTTTGATTGTAGTAGAGCAGTGAGTTTCCTATGGGTTTGAGTGACACATTATATGAACTATTGCATAGCTTTCTGAATAACTTCTCGCCAAAACTGACACAAAACCTACAGAAAGTTTGTCTCATTTGAAAATTCTAAAATGTCTATCGGATATAGATACCTGCATGTACGGAACCGAGGTAGTTTCATCTCTGTAGTAAATAAAAGGGCTAAACACTGGCATATCTCTCATTTAAAAATTACTCTATTAAGGTGCTTCTGACATATTGTGTGTCAATAACTTGGGACTATGCAGTATCTTCCCTCCTTTGGGAACACATCTGAAAATGTGCTGATGGCAGGTGTAACAGACCACTACTTAGAAAGTGCTACTCAAACACTTTGTGTTGTCTCTGCGTCTCCATTTCGAAGTAAATGCACTGTTTCTCCTCTGCCTGCCTCAGACTTTATTTCGCTGATCGTAGTTGAAAAACGGAGTCCAATAATCTAAAATGACATTAAAGGGCAATTCCTGTTGCTCTGAAGTGGCAGTGATTGTATCTTGTATTCAAGATTTATGGCAGGGCAAACTTGCTTATTAACTTTGATTTCAGGGGACCATTTAAATCTTTAGTATGAATGTCTGTAATCCAGAAACATTTTTGCTTTATATTACCTGCAATGCCTCATGCCAGCTGAGCAATTCCACCCTGCTGTGAGGATAAACATGTTACATCTGCATTCAGTGCAGTATTTAAAGATATCACAGATCGTTCTGTATGGAAATAACAGTGTTCATATAGAAGTGTTAAAAATGAGTCCCTGTGTGGTGTTGTTATGCTCACCTCTGAGCTATTTTTCTTCTGCTGTCCCATCCATCTACTAGCAAATGGCAGGTTTACAAACGTGCCTCTTGTTAGAATTATGATTCCTGAAGTCTCCAGCTTAGATTTGTGAGCTATTGTGCTAGGAGAAGCCAGCATTGCTGAAAATACCGTCTTTGAGGGAGTGAAATACACAAGTCACACAAAAGCAGAAGGGAGGAAATATTATTATTCTAATCTCAGTATTAAGTAGATAAAGAACCAATCCACCGAAACTGAATGACTTGCCCCACTGTCATCCAAATTTCTTTGCAGTAAAGCCAATGAGATGATTTTGATTTCCCTAGTGCTTAACCCCACCCTTCCTTCACAATATCCTTTATTTTAAAACAATCCCTAAATCCTGTTCATATCAAGTGAGAGCAAAAGAAATTTTTGCATCTTGACACAGTCATACTATTAATTTGGAAAGAATGCCCAAAGCATCTACAGGAGAAATCCAGCAGCACTGGACAACAATTAAACGCATCAATAATTTATTGATGTGTTCCTTGTCACCAGGGTCTTTTGATACAGAGATTTTAAAGCATTTTTTTTCCTTTCTTCTTTTAATTGCACGTAGAATGATATCTATATGTTAAAATGCTCAATCTGCTTGCTCATTATTGGCAAGAGAGACAAAGTTTGAACCTCCTTCTGGCACATCTCCATCCCTAAATCTGCTGCACATCGCGGTTCTAACGTTTCCTTTTTTCTCAGGAGTAGGCACAATCACTCTTTGTCCTCTACAGAGCAGATCAGCGCACAGGGAAATCTCATCTCAGCCCCAGCACAACTTGACTCCTGTGGCGTTGCAGTACTGAATTCTGGCCATCTGTGTCTTACTGCTTCAGCAAGTTTCCTCTTAGTATTGTCATTAAGCATTTTCTGCACGCAGCCTTTGCACTTGGAAATGAGCAATGTTGTGTTAATCTAATTCTAGTGCATCAGCTAGACTGTGTAAATTTGTAGGGACACGTTATTTGGACCAGAATACATATTTGCTTTCCATTAAATACATATTTTCCCCCTTGCCACTAGTCTTCCATTTACTTTATATTCAGGTATCTGGCCTGTTGCACACCGCTAGTTACTTTACTCAGAAAAGATGCCCTGGCTTCCTCATGAATATTGTGCCTCTTTATTGTTGAAAATTGTTCATCCCTCCCTTTTCCATTTTAAGACACAATACAAAAATGTTTATGCAATAGCAAGGGGTCACAAAGCAGTTTAATTTTTGATGTTCTTCAGCTTGGATCCCTGTCACCTGCTGGGTATTATGGACATAATGTCCGGTGGTGTGAGAATATAAATGTGCATTTGGAGGAGGTAAGCAAGCTTCTTTTACAGTGACTTTTCTATTGCCATTCCACAAAAGTGTGTTATTTGTCTCATTAGAGACTTTTTTTTTTATTTTTTAAAATAACCCACACAAAACAAAAAAACCCAATAACACGTTTCCTGTTAAAAAAAGAAAAGCAAGATTTCTTCTTTCTAATTAGCAATGAAGTAACAACCAGATGTCTCTGTTCGTGATGGGATACCTATTTCATTAGCTATTCTTCACAGCAACCAGATGGTTCCTGCCACAAAACACTAAACATCTAAATACATGATGAAAAATTAGTGGACGTGGCAGTCAGGAAATGCAAAGAAACTCTATACAAGAGGCACCGAGCGCACAACGTAGGTGGCTTGTATGCATAAACCAACGCTTGCCTTGGTTACTCCTTCAGCTGCAGTAGAAGTGGGGGAAGATGCAAAGCAAATTGACAGCTTCTGTATAGACCAAAGCATCGCCAGGCTCAGCTTGACAAGTGCACCTGAGAACGGAGGGCTTTCGGGCACAGGACTTCCACATTTCCAGCACTACAGGGTCCTGGAAACTTGCTACAAATGCAAATACTTGCCGCTTCTGAAAAGCCAGTGGTCTGTCTTCTCTATATTATCCAACATATTTTTCTCTGTTTATTGAATTTGAGTTCAACAGAGGGGCCTTAACTATTCCAGAACCATAAACCCATCTCTCTTTGAGTTTGTGAAGCCCGGTCCAAGGAAAGACACACTAGTGAATGTGTTCATGCGTTTCTTTTCTCTTAGCTCTAGAGCATGCTTTATTTTGGAAAATAAAAATTTTGCAGAAAGAGGAAGAGGGAGTCCACTACAGACTCTCACTGCCGTAAGGACAACTGGTGTCTTCTTAGTGACGATGAAGACAGCTGCTCTCATACAGCTCTGCTGTCACATGGGTCTTCCCAGCAGCTACCTGGGGTGGCAGCTGTAGTTTTATATCTTTTCGGCAATAGTACAGATCCAGAAGCTTATTTTATGGTTACTTAAAAAACAAGTTTTATTCAGTGTCATTGTCTTTGCTTGTCTTACTGACAGTATTCCACTGCTCAGTTGCATGGTTAGGTTGATAGGCTGCATGTTCTTTAGTAATTTGTGGACATGAGTTAATTCAAGTTGAATATTCAATGGGATTTTCCAACTGAAAATGGTATTTTCCAACTAAATATGATGTATAGATGCTGCTTATTTTATGTTATTCATACTTGGTAGCGACAGAGATCCCTGTGGTAAAGAGCAAGTAATTTTTAGCCTTATTTAATAGTTGTCTCATGTCTCTGCATCATGTAAGAGGCTACACAATGCTACTGAGCAGAAATAATTTGCTTAACAAAAATAAAGGGAAAGAAATAACATCATGAGAAGGCCGTTCAGAATGACCCGCATGAGATTTCCACAAAAGTGATTTAATCCGATATGGACAGTCCCTATCTAAAAAAAATAAAACATCTCAGATGAGTGGAAGAATTCCCCCTGATACCACTAGGTGTTGGATGAGGGCAT
>NW_009661371.1:6661757-6747254 GCF_000708025.1 Charadrius vociferus
CATTCCTGGATGATTCCCAAAACTTGCTTAGAAATTTGTAACTTGAGTATTCTGTAAATCTCCCAGAATAGGAATTAAATCCCATTCTTTTCAATTATATTTCAAGTCATGTGATTTGTTGGTGGTGGTTTTTTTTTTTTTTTTCCCCCTCTGTGGATAAATATAAGTGTCAGAAGAACTAATTTGGGCATAATGGTCCACAGCAGCTGAAAGTCCTTGGGTGAAGGACTCCAACTGCTGGCTTGTGCTGTGGTCTGGCACCTGTGAGCCAAGTGTGCTAAGAGCCTTGGTTAATGAGAGAGGTTGATGAATGTAGGATTGTTGGAGAAAGATATTTTTTTTTTTTTTTCATAACAGCAATTCTGAAAGTATACAAATGCATTTTAAATGTTCAGCTCAGGTTGTCAGGTTTATTATTCTTTTAGGTTATTGCAGATGGTAAATTCTTTTTAATCTTTCTTTTAATGTTCTGTACGTTTCTTTAGAAATTCCTTAACTTTGAGAACATCTGCATTTTGTTTTCCCCAGTATTCTTAAAGTTGTGTCACATGCATCAGATTCTCTTTCAGAATATCATTATGTGCAGCAGTGCTACGGGATTAAAGAGATGATTATGATTATGAACTACCCATACATTTACTTCTCAGTTTTATGCCAGTCTGTAAACTGGCTGAGTGGATCTGATTTGCAGCATGGCTTTTTTCTGCAATATGCAGATGATTAAGACCTATAATTAACTAATGATCTATACAGCAATTCAACAAATTCTTTTGCTCTGATTGTCTACTCCCCGCAGAAGCCTTTCTGTAGCTTCACAGAAATTTCCGCTCCTGGCTCCTCCAAACCTCAGCTATGAAACATCTTTTAATTTATAAAGGGACTTAACATTCCTCTTTATAGTGGCGGAGGTGGGTATGCAAACCTCATGGCTTAGCATGGAGCATGAGGGGGAAATAAAAAACCCAACAGCCTCTAGGTAAAAGAAGAGCTTTTTACAGCTCTCCTTCAACTGCAGCCAGCAGCGGTGTCAGGCAGTTGTCCTCCACTAAAGGTGAAGTTATAAACACCACTTCTGAGGGCAGAGTGACCTGGTGTTGCTGAAGTAACCGTAAAAAGTAACATCTCCTTTAAGTGACAACCTGAAACAATAATAGTGTTTAGGGAAACAATGGCCTGTTAAGAGCAAGTGATGTTGGAACACGGGGTGCGTTGGCCGTCCTTGACTTTCCGACAGCCCGGGAGCCGGTGAGGAAGCACAGATGGAGCCAGTCTGCATAGGCCTCTTCACATTCGCTTTTTTCAAACAGCAGGAAAATATTGAACAGTGCCAAAGTCCGAATGAGTCACTTCGCATACAATAGGAAAAATCATAGAGCACTGAAGACCACCTTAGAAGTGAGTTCAAAAGAAAAATGTGTATACGCATCTTGCATGTATCGCTGATGTTCTTCCTTTAAATCCTCACTATGAATTTTCCAGGAAAACATGTGACAAACAACAAAGAACAAGTTCTCTGATTTATATTGTATTCTAGACTGGTAGAAGAAAATGTTGGAAAATAATCAGGGCAATGTTTAAAAAAACCAAACAGGGGCAGATCTCAGAAAAAGTTGATTTAGAGCCCTATCAATCTCCTATTTGGATCAGTGGCAAAACTCCAAGTGGCTTCAGAGGTAGAAGGATTCAGCATGGAGAAAACAGACTGCGAACATATTTTTTAGCTTAGTTCCCCACAATTCCCCCCCCCCCCCCCCCTTAAATGACTGAAAATTTAAACCACATTTAATGCAACTGGTTTTCACAGGTAATATGGAAAGCACGCATTGGTGTTGCAACTAAATATTTCTGCTTTGACAATACCAGAAACTACAATAACCCCCAAAAGAAAAGTATAATTACTATGAAGGATGGGTTTCAGCCACTAGAAGTAAACAAGAAAGCTCATATCCTCAATTAGAGGAAAGGTTTGGAAGAAAAAGTGGCTTTGGAAGAACAGTATGAAAGGCAAGTAAGAAAGCTGAGGTTAAAGCCAAAGACCATCTGCAAGAATGGCAAACAAAGACCTGAAGATCAGATTTCTTAGGGCAAATGAAACCTTTGATGTCAAAGGAGATGTGCTGATTGATTTCAGTGGCTTTGAATTTGGGCTTTTAATTGGGTTGAAATTATTATACCAGATCATACATAGCAGCAAAAGTCTAAAACTGCAAGCTGGTGGCCTAGTATGTGTGAGGAAGTAATGGTGGAATCAACAAATCAGGACATAGTTGTATTTATTCTGCATGTTGAATCATATTTTATGTTTTGGTCTCCAGACTGTTTTGTTACATCTTTGTACTCCCTCAGCATTGACTGAAAAGATATTCATGGTTCATAACAGTTGGGCAAAAATTGAATTCCATCTGTTTCTTCCATAATAAGTAACTGGAATGAAGGTCTTAGCAGAGAACTCCTCCTTGCTAAACGTCACATCAATGCTTTTTGTGGTTTTATGTCTGAAGCTCTTGCTTAACGTATTTGTGCAAAGAAAAATTGCTTTCATATGCAGAAGCCCATATGATCAGACAGCAGTGCCAGCTGATCATCCAATCTGGCAAAGAACTCACAGCCACTTCTGATGCGTAACAGCTCATGGATTTTTGACTGGTACCTCAAGATAATTTTAGTAGAATGAGAGTTTTCTATGGAAAATCAAATGAATGAGAATTTCAGGTCTCTCTAACAAGCACTTTAATTGTGACAAATCCTTCCAGAAATACGTATAGGTTTATTAAAATGTTTCTTATTCTTTCATAAGTTAGACTCTTTAAGGTTTCTATATGCAATTTTTTTTTCTTATTTTGTTTTAAATTGTGCTTACTGCTGATCTGAAAACCAAGTGAAAATTCATGTTTTCTGCAAGGACCTAAATGTTAGCATTTGGATGTTGAAACTTCTCTGTCATTAGAAACTCAATCTAGTAACATAGTCAGTTCTATTATTTGGACAGAATATAGATAGATGGTTAATACAGAAAATAAGCCCAGAGAAACTGTAGTCATAGGCATGGAATACCCGCAGCTCTGGTGACCTTTGGGGCCAGGGAGGAAGTAGATCTGGGGTGTTTCAGAGGAAACAAAAAGGAAATTGGTAGTGAATATTATATTAAAATAGTTTTGTATGTCTGATATAACTTGAGGAGAATGTAAGCCGAGTCTTAAATGTTATTGCATTTCAGCAGCCTCATCACAGCTTACTCACTTATGTTATGAAGCTCACTCCCTAAGTTATGAAGAAATTGGCACAAATTCATCGTCAGTTTGTTCTGAGTGATATTAGAAATGGATAAACAGTCCATAGGTATCTTAAAGCAAGCATTGGCAGCCCTTGTTGACACAGAACCCAGCAGTGCAGTTCTCACATCCCAGTCATTCCCTAATCATTACCAGAGATATGTAGCTATCTCTAGAGCAAATATTAACTCTGCTGCTAGATGAGATGTTTGTCATTACAATAGATAAAACAGAAATTCAAGCTGAATATAGTTGTTCCTGATGAAAGGAACTAAAAAGTGGAGTCCAAGAGCTCTGCAATATGCTGTTTTATTCTTTTCCTGAGAAAATAATGGATTGGAAACTATCACGTATTAATAGTTTTTATTATATTTCCTTTCTATGTCCCTCTTATATGTCCTTTCTGTCTAGTTTATGACTTCACATACAATTATAATCTAAAGGTGCAGGTCACTGTGTTCAAAATGTTATGCCCGTTTCTGACAACATCCTCATAACTAGCCCGGAGCATATGCTTCCTGTATTGTCCTACTCTCTTAGAGAGAAAGGCTGTTATTGCTGATAACTAATCAGGTCTTCTGTGATTCATGGGAATAAAGAGCCAATACACTCCTAAATGTTTCTGTCTCACCCCCAGTCTTACCACTTGATACTATGTCCTTAGTCAGGACTTCCTAGAATGGTGTGGTCATCACCTCCTGATGCTCTTTGGCACTAATGAAGTCTAAAATGCCCTTGGGTAAAATGACTTTACTTTTTGGAACAGAATGTTATTTCCTACGTCAGTAGTTTTCACTGATTCCATGGAAACTACTTGCAGGACCTCTTCTATTTTCTACTTGAATTTATGGGCGATTTGCCTTTCAGCCCTGGAATTATTTTTCCAATCAAATGTTGTTTCTCCATGAGTGTGTATTTAAAAAAAAAAATAATCTTTTAACAAATGAACTCCTTATTGTCAGAGAGGTGATAAAAAATAGGCTGTTTTCAAGAGCTAACTCCTCTGTGACAGCCGCCTCCTCAGATAGAGTGCTCTGGAGATCAAAAATAGTGAAGGAAAATGCCGTGTTTAAATCATTTGAAGCTCATGAAACATGAAGGGCTCATCGGCTGGACTAGTAAGTGTTTCTTCAGAGAGATTTCATCTATTTAAGTTCTTCATAGTGTGTTCTGTGGATCCTTCACAGCAGGAACTGGGTATTACAATGAAGATTTCTGTTGATTTTCAGCATAATCTCACAGATTTAGGGCAACCCTTTAGAGCTGTCTTTGTTACAATTGTAATTTACTAATGCAAAGCAAATTCTAGCCTATAGCATGTTGCAGGTCTGTTTTTCACCTAGAAAGCAGTATTGTTTAAACCTACCCACCCCCCCCTGCCGGCCCGGAATAAAATAAAACCAAAATAACCAACCATGAATCTGATCTTGAAAAGATACAAAAGAAAAAAAATTGTGACCAAAGTAGTATCAGAAAATTATTTTAATCCTGTACTTGAAAACATCCTGTGAGCTCCTTCCCCTTTAGATTCAACCTAACTATCCAGTTTGAGAACCTACAATGTCATTAATTGCTGCTTTCAAACAGAACTGGTATAATACCCTTGCATTTCTCAATCCAATTGAATCCTTAATTGAAGGATCAGCCTTACCTTCTGAAATAAATCCAAGGATCATTTCATAGCATGTTGCCACAATGGTTTCCATTTACAACTCTCTCTCTCTCTCTCTCTCTATATATATATATATATGTGTGTGTGTTGTTTAATGTAAAGCAGGCTGAGAAACCTAACTTCAGTGAAGGCAGAGTTTGAGAGGTCTGTGACTAGCTGCGCTGGTATCGCTTATAGCCCATATAATCTCCTGTGTTTTGGTAGCTGATTTGTCTGGGTTCGTCTCCCATTCTCACAAGCATGTCTGTGTAGTTGTCTGCCTATGATGGATTAATTAATACACATATCGCAAAGTCTGTCTGAAACTGGTGGAATCTGAAGTTATCTAGCTTCTTACAAAAGATCAGGCTTTTATACCAGAGATGTCAGGCCATCTGTAAATATGTTGTAGCTATGAAAATATCAGTACCTGAGAGGTAAGGTTGATACTTTTGCTTCAGATTTTTCTTTCCATATTATCTGGACTTGATTCTATTTAAAAGTGTTAATGCAACGAAAAAAAAACAAAACAACCCAGGAACCTCAACAGTGAAGCCAAGCAAGTTGTTAATAATTACCGATTTTTTACTTTTCTGCAGATAGAAGCACTTGTTTATAAGGAATAAAAACTGGCAAATATAAGCCCCATTTATATTCAATTTATCACATTTTCAATGTTTTACTGTTTAACTAAAGGACCTCACTGTGTCCAATGGCATGATTAATTTAGCACATCTAGGAATGACTTTCTGAGCAGGATGCACTAACGACAGGATTATTTTCTACCTTTCTCTGATAGTGATCCTACTTGCTGCGTTATTTTTAGAAAGTTGTCTGTTGATAAAAAGCTCAGTAAGGATGACCTTTGAAGAAGCCAAGATGATACTTTCCCCCTTGTGCAATGGACTCTGTCTCCCCACCTCCATCCTACCTCAAAGCAAACACACTTGCTCCTTGGTATTAAAGGGTGCTTCTTCCCAAAGAGAAGTCCCTATCTGACTTGATACTGTCATTTTCAGTTTCCTAGGGATTATAGGAAACATCACACTTTTTTTTTTTTGTGTGTAGTATATTTTTCTGTTGTCTGCTTTGTCCCACAGGTTTTTGGTTCTTCTCTGACAGGAAAGTTGATTTCCACACACTGGTGCTTCTGGGGTAGGGAATAATAAAGCCTGGAACTCCCCTTCCTCCACTCAATTTAAAAGTGAGCTTTAAAAACCCCAAAGTAGGCTTTCTGCAGCGCATTAGTGACTTATTTATTTTTCAATGTTGATTTAAATATTCTCTCCTTACCTCCAGTGGGAAGGATTTGAAGCACTATCTCAGCAGTTATCAAGGTATCCAGTGGAGCGATGCAACCTTTTTCTTCCCACTGTAGAGTGAGGAAGGAGAGGACTCTAGATGTCTGGTTGTGGAGATGGGTTCCTAGTTCCCCAGGCTCTCAGATCAGCAGGGTGAAGTGGGCAGGAGGCATTGGCAAAGCCCAGAGATACGCTGGAAGTCATGGCAGGAGGAATCTGGTGAGCTGCTGCTGAGATGAAATAGGCTCTGTGGAGCAGCATATGGCTTCACAGTGGTTTCGGAGGATGGATAGGAGGATTACTTGGCAATTACCCTTCAGTCTGATCCTGAAAGGATCTAAGTGAATGTTTGTCCAAGCTTTCCACAAGATGCCTGAGCATTCAGCACCTCGAAGTGTCAGGGCCAGAAATGGGAAGAAAAGGGAAATGATTGCTTATGATGACTGCCAAAACTCTGTATTTGTACAAATCTGGCACTTTATAAATAGCATGCTATGTCCTCGTAAGAGTTTAATAAGCTATAAACATTCATTACAATGTTTTCTAATCTAAATGTGATGATTAGTTGGTTTTTTGGGGTTGTTTTTTTTTTTCTTTTTTCTTTTAAATGGGACAGACATTCATTTGCTAAAATCTTGATGGAAGTAAAGAACTATTTCCCAGCTTATCTCCCCTGGGAAACGGGCCCATCAATTTTTAGCTCCTATAAAAGGGGATAGAAGACAGTTCCCAAGGACTAGACTTGGAGAGCAGATTGTGGAGGTCCATCTCATCCTACTTAATGCAGTTCAGATGTAGGAGGCTCCACCTACTCTAAAAGATGGTTAGCTTCTAGTGATTTTCCATAACTAGCATAATTAGCTCATTTTTAATGCTGTACAGTGTCTGTCTGCAGTGAAATACTTACAGTGAAGGAACTGACATAGGTTGTATGTCCCAGCATATGTGTGCAAGATAATTTGGTTTTTGTTTTCCTATCTTGACTCCCTCCTCCAAAATTAAGTTTTCAGACACACCGAAATTTACATTGATCCTTAAAAAACAAGCAATTATTTTTAAAGGAACACAGAAAAGTCATTCCATTTTCATCCAACTCTTTGACACAGACTGTGAGGTAAATAAGTTCTGAGGAGCTGTGATGTGAGTAATTCCAGTAAGAAGATTTGTAATCACAGGCTGTGTATGCTGTTAGTTAATACGGAGTACAGGAACCAAGTTTCATCAAAAGTTTGTAGCAACAAAATGATTTGTCTCCCTTAGGCACCCAACCGAATGCTTAAGAGAATCTGAAATTCGAGAATTAGAGTAGAAAGTGCGCCTGGCAGCCCTCGAGCGTTTGTTTGCCTCAGTATGCTTACCGCACAGAGTTACCACAGTTTTTATTACCTCAAATTGATTGTGAAATGTTGCCATTGTGGAGTTTTGAGATTTCTTCACAATGTTTCCAATACACTAGTAAAGGGGCTTTCACATGATTTTAATGCAATTTGATCTCCATCTCAACTGGAGCTAGTGATGTGAAGATGATGATAGAAATTATCCTTTTTGTTTGGATCAAACATATCCTTTCAAAGTGAATCTTCTGGTGATCCTCTCCTTTCGCTGCTTTTTGGTTCGTATTCAGGAGCACAGGAGTTAGACTGCATTGCTTATCCAGTGTAGGCACCCCAAAACCTGTATAGCACCAATGGCAGGTCCTCAGTACTACTTGCCAATGTATAGATATCTTGTATGTACACTGAATCGCGTATTCACATAATAGCACGTACCCTGGAGCAGTTTTCTGTTCTCCGTAATTACTTGGGCTTTAGTCTGGCAGGCTGGTGCACATCTAATTCGCTTAAAGCACCTTCCATTTTTGCAAGTGTGCAGGAGATGAAACGTCCAACTTTGAGCAAGCTGATGCCGTGCAGCACACGGCGTGCTCTTCCCAAACCATGCTGGTGCTCTGTGTTCAAGTGGCATGGCAACTGCTGCTATGGAAACTGCTTCCATGATGACCAGTGTCACAACTCTCCCACTTTATCAGCAAGCTATCGCACTTTCAGAATATCAAATCATGCATTTGCCTTAATGAGTAGGAAGACGCGAGAAAGTCGTTAATTCAACTTCTATTAGTAAGAGTGACTGGTTCTTTTTCAGAGTATACGTTAAAACAATTTTGCTGTTTCTTTCTCAGCTTATCCCCATTACGTTCAGTTTGGCAAGTAGTTTCCCAGGTATTGAGTATGTTAACATCCACCTGAAAAGCTGATGGCAATAGCCTTGAAGACTCCCCTCTGGCCTCCGCCTTGACTCCTCGGTATTGAGTCTGAACAGTGAAGCTGGTACAGACGGAAAATAGAGGAGGGCAAATGTGAATATGTAAGAACCTGGAAAATAAGCATTGCCATAGTCCTCTGCACAATACTAAGTGGAGAAGCTTGGCGAAGTAATTAGCAACCATCCTGTCTTATGGAACTGAGGACTGAGAGTGTCCTTTTAATTTTTTTTCTCCTCTGTGATGCTCCTGTTCGCATCACTCTGAGGTATCTTGGGGAAATCATTGTGTAATTCAGGAGCTGGAGAACTGACTGAGGGACTGGTCACTTCAGTGTCTTGCTGTGTGACCTTGTATTGTTTCGCTTCTGTGTGACATTATTCTTCCCTCTCTAAATTTTGTTTAAAAATAAGTTTTTCATAAGGGATTTCTGAAGGGCAATTAAGAATTGCAAAGGATTTTTTTTCACACAAAAAAGCAATGTAACAACATCGTGACATGACACTTATTACTTGGCTTTATGCATTTATTATTTGTGTGCAAATAGCCTTTTGGCTCAAGCAAAGGGAGTGCTGGATACAAAAATTCAGTGTCAGCAACTTCATATCCTCCCTATGGCCTTATTTACTTCTTTCTTGAAAAAATCGCACTTGTGTTTTTAATTTTACACGGTGCTTGCTGATCAGTTTTCTCATCGCAGCAGATAAATGGCGCTCTGCAGACAATACTTTCACATTCGTTGGTGGGAGGGATGGAACCACGTTGTTTTTTCAGATTGGCAGATGTAATCTAGGAGAACTTCAGTCTGTCTTCATAATCTCTGTTTTCCAATTATTGTTTCCTGCTTCCTTAACTGATTTTTGAAGAGCTGCCTTTCCACACGCTTTGCATTCTCTCTTTTCTTGTTTCTTTATCAGAATAAGTAAAACTAACATGAAAAGAATCTTGTGTAAGACTCTGTTCTGCTTGGTGCTGCTGTATCAGGGAATGAGGATGGTACGGTGTCCCCCTCAGAGAGGATGCTGTATCCCATTGTCTCTGGGATACAGAGACACTCTGCAAAAGTCACTGGATGATTTTCAAAATACCAACAGCAGTGTCTTTAAAGATCTGCCAAGTACAATGATTGGGGGACGGTACAAAACACTGTTTCAGGACTACTGGAAATTTCCCTGAAACATGGGGAGATGTGAAAAAAAAAAAACCACAAACCACCAAAATACAAACACCCCACCTGAAAAACATTGATGGTTGTAAGCTAAATGTTTTAGTAATGATTTATGGATGTATAGGGATCACAAATTCGAGGGAAGCTTGCCACAGAAAAAGTATAAGATCAGGCTACAACAGCTGATGCCTGGAATATAAAAGAATCAGGATTTTCTATGCATAATTATTTATACGTGCATATGTCAACTTTCTATTGCATATCATGTGTTAAGCATAAATTGGACAGCCTCCTTCACTCCAGATAAGAATTCCCTATATTTGAAATATGGTTGCAGCAAAGAAAAAACTAAGAACAAACATAAGGCTTGGTTCTCCGGTAGAAAAAGGCTTTGTAAACCAATAGTAGTCCTTTGCTTAATGAGAAGCTAAGCAGAATATTTCTGCCAGCTCTGCTGGTGTAAGGGATTCAGAAGCAGTGTGTGGCCAAGGAACATAAGGAAGAGTGACCTTGGTATCTTTAAATCTGTTTCTTTTTCTTCTCTGTTTTGTGAAGCTGTGCTAATTTGGGGAATTTGTCTTATTATGATCCAAATGAGAAATAATATACTAGCCAAAGCTGCAAACAAAAAATTAAGTACTTTTGAAGTTGTTCAAATTATTTTAATAACATTTTGAACATTTTTCTTAGTAGTTTTACCCTAAAGAATAAATCTTGAATATGGTTACATTTTAAAAGCCACTTTAAATACTGATTTGATACTACTTTGTTTGTTCTACTTACTCTCATCTGTCTTCGTTTTTATTTTCTATTTTTTTTTTTGTTAAGCTGGTGTTTTTTTCTTCTTTAATAATGTGACTGAGGCTATTTCTGTTCTCTGTTGCCTAAATGGCTTTTTATAGAATTTACTACTTGGTCATGCCTTCTGTTTTCTTTTTGTTTCTTTCTCCTGTCAGTTTTACCTCTTTTTTCCTCTCCTATTCTTCTTTTTCTGCTTCTGTCTTACATATTTATCCCTCTTTTCCAATACTTTTTTTTCCCTCTTACCTGGGAACTCCTAAAATATAACTGTTATTGTTTTACCTTTTAACCTCTATTTAAAAGCAATTTATTAGTCTTATGCGTAGCTATGTAGAATACATAGAATTATGCCCATATATCTAATTCTGATTTAAGTGAAAAATTAAGTAACTTCTTTTTTTGACATGATCAAGTTAATTGACATGATCTAACAGGGGTAAGCAGAGAGTTTGTTAGTATTTACAGTTTGCCTAGCAGAAAAACTGAATAGATTTTTTTGACATCAGGGACATTGGATATTACTCCAGAAGGGCACAAAATAATAAAGTTAGTGTCTATCTTGAAAGGGACTGAAAAGGAATTATTATCGATGACTCAGCTTTGCTTCAATGCATGGAAAAATACTGGAACTAAAAATCAAGCCAAGTGTTCATAAGTACTTCAAAAAAGAAGAGTAACAAAAGGAGATAACTTGTAGTCAACAAAGGCCTGTAAAAATATAAATTAAATCTATTTAATTTCCACCCAGAACTGGCTAATACCCCTTGTCAGTAAGGAAAAGTTATTAAATGTTGTTACATTAGTAGATATTTTCATAAGCAGAGGAAATACAGTCTAGACTCAAGATGAATCGTTAGAAGATGAATTCAGACTCAAAGACTATATTCAGCAATTTTCTGACATCCACAGTCAACTCTTTTAATTAGCTAGCTGGACAGTAGCATAGAGAGTTTTGTTATTATCTTTGTAGATGGCAACCTCCTGGGAGAGTCAGCAAGTGCTCTCAAGCAGTGGTTGGACTTTGCGACAAGCATTAGCGTTGAGGGCATCCTGGCATTGCATCTCTCCCTCAGGGCACAGGACAAGACAACCCTCTTTCGCAAGAGTTCGGTTTGGCTGATGCTGATCACAAATGAACCTGGTTTACAGCTAATGTCATACTAAAATCTGTCGGTGGGGAGTGATGTAGGTGTGACAGGATATGTAATAGCTTGCACTCGGAGACGCGAGAGCCCTGAAGCTGGTTTGTGGTGTAAGCCTTGGGGCACCGCTCTTTCTGGGGGGATGGGATCTTGGAGATGGTCATTGAGTGAGCAGCCAAAATGATCAGAACCTATGCAACCGGGAAAGGATTGGGCTGATTAAGCCTCAGTTGAATCTAAAGGAGACAAGAAGGAAGCATGTTAAGTCTTCAAATACGTAAAATGTTTCTCCTAAAGCTGTCTGCTGCGGATAAAGCGAGAAGCAGTGAATTAACCACAGCATGTGACAGCTAATTATGAGGTTAAACAAGTATTGGCATATATTCTTGCAAAAGGGTTTTGTTACTAAGGGCTTTAACAGTGAAGTTAGAGAAACATCTGTCAGGAATAGCTGATATGCAGTTTGATCCTGCTTGGTGGAGGCAGAGAGCTTAATGAATGACCTTTTTTATTTCCCTTCCAGCTTCATGTTTTAAGATTTTATGATCAGAAGAAAAGATTCCAGAGCAAAAAGATAGCTTTATATTTCAGTCCTGCTGCTCACTGAGATTTTGGACATGGAGTGTTCTGAAGAGCTGAAAATCCCATTTTGAAAATAGGCACATGTGAAGTTTGTTTGACAAGACACAAGAAAATTTAAAGATGGGCCCATGCAACCTTTAGAAGACCTCTATCTCCTTTTCTGTATTATGCTAGCAATTAGGGTGATTCTTCCTCTCCACAATGCTGCAGTGTCGTTTGATATATGGACTGGCTGATGTTTTTCAAAGATTTTTTTTTTTCCTCCCCTTCATCTATAAAAACAGCTCTCTTGGAGGCTTTTGATTAACATGGAACAAAGAAACATTATTTCACTTGTGAGAATATTTTTGTGGAACTAGAAATATTCTCAAGGGTGTGAACTTTATGGGGAGTGTTTAGCAGCACAGATTCCACCTATTTTCCCACGTTCACTTTGTAATTTGAAGATTAAGTTTAAAATTCAACCTTTACCACTCAAAGTTTTCCCTAGTAAACCCCTATTAAAACCATATTTCTGAAGCAAAAATTACAGTATGACCAAAACCGTTGGAATGTTCTCACTAAGGCGTATCTACAACATTTGATAGCTATTGGCATTTTAGATTTATGAAGGGCCAGCTGTGCAACTTTCAAAAAAAAGAACTTTTGATTTCTTTATTATTAATAATAAGCAGAAGCATACATTGGAAAACAAATGGCACTGTGTGATAGGCTAATGAAATGGGTATTTCTACTCTAGTAAATTCCTTGTGCCAAACGTGGGATTGTGCATCTGCATAATGACTTCATTTGCTCCATAAGTGGTCAGAAAAATGCTCCCTCCCCCCCCCCCCCCCCCAGTACAGAATTATTTCTTGCTTTGTTTTTCTTTTTTTTTTAAAGTTTACAAGATGAATAAACATGATGAAACTGCCTTTAAGCATATGCCAGACCTTAGTTTTGTTGGTTCCTAGTAATCCACTGTCAGAAAGCCATCAACTTATCCATGTGATCTTTAACTTTGAAAAACACATTATTTTCTTTTTTCAGATATGTGTAGCTAATTATTGTTTAATTGTTTACAGAACTACCAGGAGAACTACTGAAATTTGTTCAGTTGTTCAAGACAGCTTGCCCGCTCATGCACAGATATAGACATCTGTCCAGTTTCCCACTCATAGGGAGTTTCCTTTCTGTTTCTCACTTGTATTTAGTTCTACCAAATATCTACCTCACTCCCCATTGGGATTTATCTAAAAATGTAGCCATACTATTTTAATAAATCATTGTTTCAATTTTTTTTTTTTAAATACGTCTTTGGTTAGGATGAAATTTTGGTCTACTTTATAACATACTTGTAATAGCCTATTTCTGTACATGGGAATACATTGTTATTGGTAGTGTGGTGAAGCAAATAGTTTATTAAATATATGTAAGTTCACTTGCTTTAGGGAAGAACCATCTGGAAGACTGAAGTACTCATAGGTTTCTGGTTTTTGCATTGCCACTGGCTGATGTTGACATAGTTTCTGTAATCAGATTTATCTTTTTTTATTGAGGGATAAGATATATCTGATCCAGTGCAATTCTATCAAAGTGCCAGGGGCCTAAATCACACATTATTGAATGTATAAAATGAATTCCATTGATTGACTGTAGTTTATATTCTTAGGCAATATATAAAAAAGTCCTCGGCATGTTTACATACTGTAAGTTATATGAATACTAGAACTGGATTAGATTTTCAAAATATCTTGTTTATTAGAGCACACTGTTTGAGATTGTGATACTAAAGAATAATACTATCGATGAGTATTTTATCACATGGATATGAACCATCAGTAAGATTTTAAAATTAGTAATTAATAAAAAATTGCTGTAGATTTGTAGTGGGATTTAAAAGAGTACTATTTTCTGCAGCAAATTTATCCCAAGTAATAGTCCTCCTGTTTCTTACCATTGGTGTCCAATGGCATGTTCTCTCATTCTTTTGTTATGCTTCTGGTCTAACTTTAGATTAAAAGTAGGAACCGTGATGAAATTATTTACATCAATGACACAGCTCCCTTTGGTGTCAATAAATCCACACTCCCTTATCCTTATATTTGTGTTTCAGGTCCCACATGCATGCATGACATTGTATAGGTAGTAATCTCACATAGCTCTGTGCTCGTCAACTATGGAAATGTAAGCTTACAGCATAAAAGAGGTGCATAACAAATACTTATTTGAAAAAAGTAAATTAGAACTATAGTCCTACAGGACCATCTTTTCAAAACTGGTTATCTAATTTGGCTTTCTGCATTTGAATCTGTAACATCAGTAAAAGAGTCAATAAGTGCTCATTCTGAGTATTTTCCAAAACTATTTCTGTGAACAAAATGCACCTACTGATATCAGTGGGCTTTTGGCCTATAGGGGCTGAAATATGTAAAATAAATGAATATGTAGATTTAATGGGCGATCAGGTTAGAAAAATGTCACCCTGCATTGTTATTATCCAACTATGACTTTCTCACTTATGCTGTGTTTAAGTCTCTCAAACCTTCATGGAAATGGCATGAAAGTTGCAGATCTTTCCTTTCTGAGTGTTTCAGCAAAATGCTTAAATTGGGTAAAGCTGCACAATATTGTCTGTCAGTTTTGAAGCCTGTCTAAAAATCTATGTATGAACTTATTTATTGATTTGCATGACAGTGGTCAAGGCCGTTTACTGTAAAATGGACAGAAAAGTTAAATTTGACTTAAAAAGAAAGCTGACTGTTCAAGAAAGCAGGTAGAGAGGTAAATTCAACTCTATAGGATATATTTAGTAAGCACTCCTGAAAGTTAAATAAGCAAAGCAATCATAAACATCTAGTTTTGACTGGTCTTCAAAATCTGGTATCCCTGATATTTGGGGAAAAATGTACCAGGAATATTTTTGTGAAACTCATGTTCCTATTTCAGGCTTAATTTGTAATGTCTCCCATCTACTAAAACTGAACTTCCTGCTTAACTTTACAGATGAACAAATCAAAATGTCATTTATGATAGGGCTGAGAATATCCTGACAGCTTATTTGTCTGCCAATAAGAAAAAGCTATCTTCCTAATACGGGCCAGATTCTGCACTAGTGATCAAATAAAAGCATGTGATGACACTGATGCCACTTCTCAAAGATAAAATTGTAATAGAACTACAGATGAATATTTATCATAATAACTTTCCTGACATGGTATCAATAGTCACATGAATCAGAGTTATTTCTCTAAATAAGGACCTAGTCAACTGCAAAGTCACTTGAGATTTTGGGAAATCAGGCATGCCTCTTTCTTGTTATTTTTCCCCATTTTCCATCTTGTAAAAACCTGGTCTCAAACAGGTCTGTACTACTACTACGCTGGCAGGAAAGGAATATTCTGGGCAGCAGGGTACATCTCAGGTATTTGGAAACCTACCTTTGTAGACTCACTCCATCCTGAGTGAGGAACACCTTGATGCTAACTACTTGCTTGGAAATTATGGTAATCCACTATAAGATAAAATACAGATTAAAATACCTTATCCCTTCATACATACTAAACAATATAATTTAAAAATTTTATTCAGATAAGTAACTACGTGAAAGGAACCCCCACTATTACAATCTACTTAGTGACAGATCAAACCAAAAAGATGTCTCATGGGGTCTAGCTCTCTGCTAGATGATTTTGTGACTGTTTGGGGTTAGGATTCTCTCTCACTCTGTGGCTGCCTTCCACAGAAGCATCCCACTCCCTGTGAAATGCGCTTATTTTTATAGCCAAATTCTTTCTTGGAGCTCTCCAGGGATTCCCTAGAGATCCAGATTTTCCTTCCTATCTATAGCTAAATTTTCAGTGGAAAGTTTTGATATACCTCCCACTGCATTGCAAAGAGCCTCCCCTTCCTTGGGATGTAAAAGTTATGCCTGCAGACCAGTCTTCATTGTATGTATTTGACTAGCTTGCAGATGACTCCATGACTGGAAGGCAGGCTTCGTCTTCCTGTCAGTGGCTGGGGGTATCTTCTCTCTCAAGGGAAAACTGATGTGAGAGGCTTTGGTTGTTTACCAGAACCATTCAGACAGGGCTTTCACTTTGCTGTCATCTCAGTTACGGTTACAGCTGTTTGTGTGGATGTGTTATAAAATAGATCCACAAAATAATTCAAGTTAAGAGTAAACCCCTCAGGGTGTTATTATTCAAAGGTATTATTTCTTTATAAAATGTGTATGTTTCAGTGCAAAGGGCCTCTGTTCTCTGAGACTTGTAATTAGTCACCTATAGACTATCAAAAATACTTCCTATTTATGACTAGATGAGATTAACGCATGTGCCCCACAACAGGCTGTTGACCGAGCCGAGATATTTTAGTAATTAAACACTACAGGATCATAATGTATGTGAGGCAACAACAGCCAAAATCTATATTGGAGAAGGTCTTCAAGAATATTCTTTGCAAGCAAAGTGTAACACTGATTACCTCTGTGATGTAAACCTAAGATCTCTAAATATAAGAAAGACCACATATCAAATAAATATGAATAAAATATAAATTATATTAGGTTCTCATTAATTTTGTTTTTTTTTTTTTTTCTTTTTAACCATCAATGGCCTTTTCATCCAGATGTATAAATAATATAAAGAATGAAATCAAAGTGCTGATAAGAAATCCCAGATCAAATTGCTTTCAGAGCCTGGATAAGTTTTCTGTATTGTTTGGAGTTTTTTTGTTTGGGTTCTTTTTTTTCTTTTTCTGGTACACCCACGTATCTAATTCTCTCCAGCTTCCAAATCTTGTACAGTCTCAGAATAACATCAAATCAATACACATCCAATACTCTTGCTTTTGCCTCAACAGAAAAGAGCTAATGGTGCTGACAGTCTTTGAAAAGCTTTCCAGTTGGCCCAATATGGAATAAATTATCCTGAAAAAGAAGTAGAACTCTTTTCCAGCTAAGCTATTATTGTAGTACATTCCATCAGCACTACCTTTAAGTGTTTAATAATACATTACAGCACAGAGAAAAGGCTAATGGAGGAATCTACCTTTATTAGAGGAAAACTGGTGTATGATTTGTGTTTCCTGCTTTTTCTAAGATAAGGACTCCTCAAAGAAGGAACTGTGATTTTTATATTGTAGCTTTAAGCATTGGTTTATTAAGAAGTGAACACTTTTAATGTAAATTGCCCATGCAATTTCTTTAGGAAGTAGTTTAGGAAGAAAAAGGAGTGTAGCATTATGTTGCATTTTCTAAACATAGGTGCTAACTATGACTTTACTTCAAGAAGGTTCTTAAGCATGTGTCTCACTTTAATTCTGTAAATCTATTGATGCTATTATGACTTCTTATGTATTAGGACAACACACACGTGTACTAAGCGATGTGCTCCTGCCACAAAAGGAGAAAGGATTTACTCTTGTGTCTCATTTCTTCTTCCCTCCTCTCCTATTTTTTCTTTGCAAATGTCCTTGTCTTTAGATCCTCCTCCTCACAGATTTGACTTCATCTTTTGCCCTTCCGGTACTTATCTATCCACTTACTTCTCCAGAGAGGTCATCACACACATTTAGTTGATCAGAAGTATTAGATGCAGTACTACTTGAGCAATCTCTGTTGCGTCACCATCATCCCCAACCCTCACTGCGTTGCTACCTCTTCAGCAGTGACAACACCATTGTTTGTAGAGTTGTGCAGAGAAACACCTCGGGGTGAAAGACACACAAACAGGATTTAACAGGCAATTCTCTTTTCAGGTTATTCCTCTAGTTCATAGTGCAGTCTCAGAGCTGTCTGGTTGGCATGACTGAGTTGCAGTTAACCACTGTACAGCAGTGGAAATAAATGGTCAGTCATGGAAAGGGTCAGGGCTGTCATGGGGTAGTGCTTAAGACAGTATTTCTGACAGTGCTTCATACCTCAGAGTAAGGCCTGGGGGTGACACTGCTTTAAGGTCTTCCAGAAATGAAGGTAGCCTGATTTCCAGATGGGAAGTTGAAAAGTCTGTGGGGTAACAGCTGTAGCGGCTGTAGTTGAGGGCAGCCTGACCTCCTCCTTTTAGGAGGAAACTATCTGTACAGCAGTCAAAAAGCAAGAGGTTGTGTATACTGGTGATCACAAATGGTTTTAAAAAAAATATTAAATTCATAAGGATGCAGGCTATAGACAATTGGAGTTTGCTTGTTTATAACATCTTTAAACTTGTATCTATAAAAAGTTGAGATACATGCTGTATTTACAAATCACTTTTTGAGATCCCACGTGAAGTCGAGCCTTGATATTGTGATGCCAAGCTACAGAATTGCATTGAAAAGTCTGGCAGAGATACTGTAGACCTCATATGAGGGTGACATGATCATCCTATTCCCAAAACAAACGTTTCCCCCAAAGTCAGCATCCTGAAGTTAGAAAATAGCTGAAAAACACCAGTATTAATAAATGATTTTGCATGTGTATGCGGATCTTTAAACATGCAGGTTTTTTTCCTACTCTTTTTGTATTTTTTCTGATTGTATAGTGAGTCCATCTGAATGTGTATAATGGTATTCACCTGCAGCTTTTGCTAATAATACTGCCTGTGCCGGAGGATGATAGAAATTCCTTAAGTTTAACTTTTCAGAACATCTTTCAGAGTGAAACTCACCAGATAGTTATATAAAAAATATAAAAATGGATTGTTCCTTGTTAGGAATCAGAAACTTTTCCCACCAAAATGTACAGTAATTTTTTAATAGGAACTGAGTTTTATTATTTGTATGTTATCAACAAAAGGATTATTTTCAAACTTCTATTTAGTTTGCGTGTTATGAACAGAAAACATAAACAGTCACAGGATCAAGTATTTATTCTGGCTAATCTTCAGCTAGCGTCATTCCATATATTTTTTTTTTAAACACAAAAAAGACTTTTGTAGATGTTCTGTTTTGTGTTTGTAAATGCTCTTGGCAGGAAGGATAGGCATGGAAAAGACATTTTACATGAAGCTCTTTGCTTTCAGATTTTACCATTTGTTCTTAACAAATAGATACACTGATTGGGAGAGCAAAAGAATAACAGGAAATAAAATTTAAAAAAACCCCACAACTAAACAAAAGCATCAAAAATCCCCTAACAAGATTGTTTGTGGGGGTTGTAAATCAGATGATTGACTACCATAAGCAAATGCTATTATTCTTTATCAGTTAGTGGGTGGCAAATGTTCCATTTCTACTTATCTAGCATTGCTTTTGGTTTGCAACCAGACCATGGCTATGTTTTACAAGATTAGAATTCACCTGGGTAATTGCACCCTATTAGCAAGGTTAAAAGGGCTAGAAAGAGATAGAGATAGAGTGGGAGAAATAAAAAAGCATTGGTGGTGGTTTAGTACCAAGAATGGATGGGAAACTGTATGAACTTTACAGTGAAATTGGGATTTAGCCAGGGAGATGAAGACATTATTCTTCCCCTTTTCCCTTATCTGGGATGAATATCCTTCTGTTGTGTTGTTGGCTTGGGTTTGTTTGCTTTGTTTTTTTTTTTTTTTTGTGAAAGAAATCTGAACTGTAATAACAAATTCCTCTACTCCAGCTTATGGGCGTGTTATTGATGGCTGTGATATGACATGTTTCCTGATGTCATGGTGGTAATGTTCTCCACCAGTTCCTGGATTTGTTGCCACACCAAAAAATTTTGTAATATGCTCATCATAAAAGAAACCCCATCAGATTGTCCAGCTGTAGCAAATCTCAGATGCATTTGTCTTCATTTTAGGAAATTCTGGTTTTGTTGCACAAACCTCCACAGAAATGCTGAATACCTTATATCAGCTGATTTTATTTCAAAGTTATTATCTAATATGATATCATACACTTATATATGCCATCCTCCTACCTTGCGAGTAACTGGAACACCTGAGACCTCAGACCCAGAGAAAGTTTAATTACTTTCCTAGTGTCAAATATGAAAACCTTGACTATTTCATATTTCGGTAAAAGGAGCTCTCTACAGTCTTGAGAGTTTTTGATCGATTTGGCACATATCTAGCTTAAAAAAAAAAAAAGCCCTTCTTGCTTATGGAACCCAATACTGGAAGTAATACTGTATGAAGAACGAATGAGTGGACTGGCTGATATAAACAGTAGAGAGACATGGAAAATGTAGAGGTATTTTTCTATGATTCCCATTGCTGTGGTTATATATTATTATCACATAAATAGAATCAAGACGTTAATCTAGAGCTCTGATTCTGTGTCTGTGTTGAAGTTGGAATTTATTTTTTGTAGAGCTGTGACCCTAAAAACTGTAAACACAGAGCAGGTTTCCCAAGGTGCCCAGTCCTTTTCACATGCAGAAAGGGTTGCTCCTCTAATAAGCAAGCTGTAATTATCCGAGTGTTAGGGGCAGAAGATTGCTAGCTGAGATGCAGAGAGGTCCAAAACCAGAAGATTCTAACTCTGTAATGAATCAAGGTTAAAATTACCATATTTGAGATTTTCAAGTTTGTATCTAAATTTTGTCCAGTCATTGGATTTATGAAGAATTCTGTTTCTACCAAGTGTTATCTGTATACTTTCTCCTGAATTACATGAATTGACTTCAGTAAGGTACTTGCTTTTCAATAGCAAAATATATTTCCCATACCACTTCTTGTTCCTTCAATTTTTTTCAAGTTCCCTAAGTTTAGCATCTTATTATGGATGATAAAATTAAGGACACAAATTATTTTCATAGTGTTGCTTTTTATTTATCCGTTCTACCATTTCCATATTTCACAATAATTCCATTTGTTCTTACTAATGGCAAGTGCATTAATTTATTATTTACTTGGGTTGGTAGTTTATAGCAAGGATGCATGAAAATGAAAGGATGGACCTCCGAGGGAAGACTAGCTATACCTACTTGACCATCAGCCTGTAAATGACTAGAGCTCTGTATAATTTGTTGAAATACTTGGGAAAATTTCTGCTCAGCGTTTTTTTTTATTATTTTGTTGAAATAAAAAAGAAACTACTTTTGACTAGCAACCAAAAAACTGGCAAAGAATGGAAAGTGAAAAGAAATAACTGGAGAGCTGGAAGAGAAGAGCTGGAAAAGCTGGAACAGAAGCAGTCTCTGAATTTTCTTACTCATGTGAAAGGCTCTCAGTTTCAGCTTTCCACCCCAACACTTTGTAGGACTGTGATCATATTGTGTTTGCTAAGACATATGCTTGCCATTTTTCCTCCTTCTGCTGAATTGTTGATAGGAAGTACAACCCATCTCTGCTTTGGTGCTAAAGTGAAGTTGCAGATGTAGCTGATAGTTTATTGTTTAGCTTGGTGCTGGTGGCTACCTTCCATTTCATGCAAGGGGAATTCTACTCCCTGTTTTGATAAATTATAGTTGTTGTCAAGGGATGCTTTCCTTCCCTTTCTTCAGCACTGCAATCCAGCTGTCTACTGAGTACAGGGAAAATAGCTGGCTGCCCAAGGTTAAAGCAAGAACGACATTTTGCTCTTGCTGGAAAGCTAACAGTGAGCAGAATAACTCTGCCTGACGAAAAGGACTTATCCAAATACTCTTATTAAAAGATCTTTTCATTCCACTTGACATTCATGCGGCTACTGGTGGTAGTTATGTTGTTAGTGTATAACTCTCAATCCAAGGCAATCGTGACAGCAACTTTTTTTTAAAGCAAATTAACTCTAGAGGAAACTCAACATTTTTCTGGCATTTTTGACATTGCTTTAAGGTATGTGCTTGCCTTTAACAGTAGCTATTAGACACCACTTTTTTTCAGGAAAGAAGATTTTTTTTTTAAGATCAAGTCTCTTCTCTATAGCAAACTGGTGTCTCACTTTATAAAGACAAACCTGAGATTAATGCTCTTGAAACAAATCTGAAGTTTGATTCTTAGCATGTAGTCTGTACTCGAGTTGAGGATCTTGTCGTTAGAAACTCTTGTCTTTGAGAAACTGTAACTTCAGCATAAGCACTGAATAGAAACACTATTAGTTACAGAACTCGAATTCAGACTGCAGTACCTCAAGACACTGATATGTATGTTCTGAGTTGTAAGAAAGTCTGTAAAAATAATTATTTACACAGGAAAGAAAACTAAACAGTCACCAAATACTTGCTCGATATTATTTCAGCTGGCGAATTTCTGGATGCTAAGCACTTGTGAAAAGTTTAATGTATTTTTAGTCTTGTCAAAAAAGTGATAAGAAGCCATTAACTACCAGAGCAGTCAAGAGTCAAAGGAAAGATTCCTGTTGACTCCTCACAGAGCTGCAAATAAGAGCAGCCTCTCTTTGTGCCTCTGGTTCAAACGACACCTTGCTGCTGGTCAGCTTAATGTAAGTTTGATCTTCATTGATCTGTAGTCAGAACTTTCTGCTGAAGATGAAGAGAGCCAAGAAAGGTTGACTTTCTCGCATTGTCAGAATGTTTTCCTGCATCAAACCTATTGAAGCAAGTTGCTTTAAAATCATTAGTTCTTTTAATGACCTTTCTATAAGTTCTTTGGTCTAAGATCTTAAAACATGTGCCAGAGCCTAACCACAAACATTTACAATCCCATATGACATTTTTCCATTCTCTTAATAAAAATACTAAAATGAAAAAATATTTTTGCCTAACTCTACTACTGTTATATGCGGAAAGCGGGTGAAAAGTTAATGCAAAAAGGGAAAAGCATAAATATAAAGTAAAGCTTTTTAGCATGTGATTCAAGAGCATGCCAGTTAGTGAAACAAGGTATTGATATGGAAACAAGGCCAGAGAAATATTGACTTCTTGCAGTGAGCTAATAAACCTTTTCCTGCTCTCCCAGCGGCTTTGCATGAGGTTGATTTAAAAATTAGCATCCACCTCAAATTGAAATTTGACTCTAAACTTACGCTTGAACTGGTGCCTGTGCTATTTGCTTGCTAGCGCTACACCTCAATTCAATCCCAAGTGACATATTCGTTGTAAAGACACACCTGAAATTACAGTCGTTGGAAAATAATTCACAAACTTAGAAAGTGAATCAGAATGGCAGACCAGTATCCTTTTCTTTATGGTTGTATCCTTCTCAGAACACAGCTTGCTAAAGCTGAAGGATGACAAAGGTGATGATGGAGACTGGCTGTTACCTGTAACACATAACTTTACACATAACTACATAACTACGGATGTTCCTTTTACAGGGATTGGATTCTAGTCTTTTAAGACTTTAAATTCTTGCCAGAGGGTAAAACACTAACCTATGTATCTCACACATAATTGATGTTTAAGCATCGTTCTAAATCAAACCCGATTGTTCAAAAATCTCTTAAGAATGTTCTGTGGGACTGATCGTTTGTGTTACAAGCAAGCTTTCTGCCAGTAAAGTATTGTTTTTACTCACACTCTTGATATTATTTGGGACTGCCTCTGCATGGGGGATATATTTCCCTCAATTTCAGTTCAATTTCCATGAAGGATCAAAGAATTATTGTGTGTCTTTTTCCTGCTGTTTCAATGAACAATGGGTTAAGCACTAAAATTGTTGCTCTTGCATTGGTGCCGTTGGATCATACTCAGGTTTCCCTCTTATTTTGAGTAGTAAATCCAAAAAATGTAAGACTGTACAACTCCTACAATAAAAGGGTTCCTTTTGTATCTCATTATCATATTGCTTGGCTGAGTTTTGAAAAAATAAGCCAGATTTAGCCAGAGAAGATTAAAGACTGAACTCTTACGCCGGAAGAGCTGTGTGCAACCCTTTGCAGTGGGATGCTCTACTTTGCCCCATAGCTATCTGTCTCCACTTAAATTACCTGCCAGTGAATACATGCAGTTCTCATTTGTTACCATGAAAATGTGAATAAATCTTAGGCATTGCTTAATTTCCATCACTTGCTTGAGGCTCAGCAGGCATATCACATTGCCACATGCCATTTTTCCTGACCTTGTATCCTGGAGAACTTGAACATCTTAATATTTAAGCGTGAATGATGCATACTAAGAACAAGTTGGTCAATCAAAAATCAAATATGTCTGAAAATAACTGTTGCGGATAGTGAATCATCTTCATTTAGTAGTGTTGGTATTGATTTTCTGTAAACCAGCCGTTGCCAGTTTAACATGATCAAAGATTTCTGAGCAGTGAGAATGCTAATGGGGTTAAGCATATAGCAGAATGGCTAGGTATACTGTATTTTAGAAATGCAATTTTTAAAATGTGGTAATTATTCTATGAATCCTTAGATCATTACAGAGGCATAAAATACTAGGGAGTCTGGCTGCTGGCAGTGAATTGTGACCCATGTACAGCTCTGGCCTGAGAGGTGGGTAACTAGCTTAAAACTTGCATTACAATTTAAGAATTTAAAGGCTCAGTAGATGATTTCTGTCTCCTAGAGAAATAATAAGAAAGCCTTCAGCAGTTTAAATTCAGAATCAATTATCAAGGACAGAATTTACACAGTAAAGCTGCCATTTGCTACCGTTAACAGGGAAGAACTCTTTCTTCAAATGGGTACTGATGCCCAATGACCTTTCTCTGTGCTAGTAAAGCCAGAGAGTTTTGCCTGCTCCCTACCCCTGCATTGGAATTTAAAAAGATGTATACCTAAAAGCAGAAAGAAAGTCTCATGCAGTGATAAAAAGCCTAGCAAGGTCTTGGACTCAGTTTATCCACCCAGGTCTTCTGGGTTAGGCGCAAGTTGCCCTCAGTGGCACCGTGCTGGTCTAGCCCATCCCCCAGCATGCCAGGACGGGCTTTTCCCAAAGCATGGCTGTACTGCTGTCAGGCTCTACTTGCTTGCATAGGACCTGCACCTGTCTCTCACCCCACTCACCAGTGCTGAGTTTGTGTGGAGCCATCATGGCTACCTCTGCACTTATGGGGTGAACACGGCAGAGGTGGCAAAGTGCTAAGGCACTCCAAGCAGCAAACTTAGAATCATAGAATGGGTTAGGTTGGAAGGGACCTTAAGGATCATCAAGTTCCAATCCCCCTGCCATAGGCAGGGGGATGTTTCACTAGACCAGGTTGTTCAAAGCCCCATCCAGCCTGGCCTTGTTCACTTCCAGGGATGGGGCATCCACAATTTCCCTGGGCAACCTGTTCCAGTGCCTCACCACCCCCTTTAGAGGAGAAGCTTCATCAAAAGAATAAGTTAAAGTGAATATGTTTTAGCTATTTCCCTCTGAAGCCTTCTTAAAAATTTAAGTGCTTAGTATGAAATAGCGTTGCTATTATATATCTATCGTCTCAAAAGGATTAACTATTGATGTAAATTTTTTACATTAAAGTCTGAATGAACAATAAACATATTAGGTGTATGTAATTACAGAATTTCACTGCAGAAGCAGCAAGTATACTTGTACATTCAAGAAATGTTTGTTTCTTTGTGGATTGAACATAAGTTTATATACAGCAAAATGTTACTCTAAGCCAGTGTGATTTGTTCTTCCAATTAAATTTAGTATCTTAGAAAATACCACTTTTGATACCTTTGTATTCCTTTGTATTTTCATGTAATTTTAAAAATAGTTCCTTAAGGAACAATGTAATTTAAAAAAAGCCCAGACTTAATGATGCCTTCTGCATTTCTTACCTTTATTCAGTACACTACAATAAAAGGGTTTAAGAAATTTCTTTTTTTTTTTTTAACTCCCAGAGACTGTATAAAAACCACAACAATTGAACACATTGCTACTTAAATTTTAGTAAATCAACTAATCTTTACTTGAAAAAAAGTTGCACTCAGACTTGATCATATATGATAGTTTACCTAAAATACATAGCATTATTTTTAGTCATGTAAAGAGATCTAGTATTTTTCAGAGGTGTTCGTATCGACACAGTCAGCAATTTTATTAAGACTGTTCACAGAAAGCCGAAGTCATAAATGCTAAGTGAGCTCACGCTTCTGCTTCAAATACCTTTTCACAAAGCTTTTTGTGGTGTTCATGCATCTTTACTCTGGACCTTAAAACTACTGCTCACCCTTTAGCTTTATTTAGCCTCTTGAAAAGAGGTGGGGAAGAAAGATCAGACTTGAGTGTACGGTCTTGACTCGTCTCTTTTCATCTCGCTACCTTTCACAGAGCTGGCAGAAAGAATCCAAGCTGGTGAGAGAAAACGGGTTTCAATATTTCTGGGTAGCATCTCCAGCGTTGTCTATGTTGTTCTTTCATCCAAGGCACTTTTATTTTTAAAATGAATAACTGTCACAATAAAGAATCTTCACAAGTTTGAGAGAGCATTATTTGCTCTCTTGAATATCCTCGATGATCTTGATCCAAATATCAAAACCTTTTCACAGAGTTGGGAAAGCCTTTTCATTCCCAAACCGGGGAAACAATTTTGGTGGTATAGCAAAGGAGCCAGCTTTGCTTACAGAGAGGAATGCACTTATCCAGTTGCTATGATGGAAAAAAATTACGAGTCATTTCTGCTGTCGTTCTTGTGGCTGTGGTTTCTTTTTCATGGTTTTGTTTCAATCTCTGTGACCTTGCAGCTGCTGCAGCCATGTTGCTTGGTCTCAGAAATGAGGCTGTAGAATTTTTTTCCTTTATGCTGTGAAGACCATGACCCGTTGACTTGTTATGATTTTTTAAAAGCTCTCCATAGAATTTAATCCAGTTGTTCACATCTGGAAAGTAGAAACAGAGCTCTCTGAATTTTTCTTTTCTTTTTTTTTTTTTTTTTTCAGTCGGGGGAATGAGGAGGGGAAGAGAGGTACAGAAAAAGATGATTATTTGAATTTTATTTACTTCTACTGCTTGCTGCACTAGTATTAGTGATTTGTAGAAATTTAACCTACATGGAAAGAGAGGCCCGGTTTTATTCTTCAGGCAATTGAAGTTTAACCCTGGGAAAATAATTTTAAGATTGTTTTACCTGCTCAGGTATGGAAGCACCCACACAGAAAACAGAAGAAAAGGCAGCAGAAGATTCAGGGGCCAGACCAACCCTTCATGAGCAGTCGGTCCTGTTGTCCCCCCCCCCACCTCAGACCCCAGGGCTGCACAGCAGTGTCCCCTCAGTGGAGAGCATCCCTCTCCGTGACAGGGCTGTCACAGCCTTTCCAAGCCCCTTCTCTGCCATTTCCCAGGGGGGCAAGGTAATAGTCACTGCAGAGTTTATTTGATTGGGCTCAGTAGAGCACTTTACCTCTCCCATCAGTGTGCCTCAGTACTGCAGGGCAACAGATGAAGCAGGAGACGGTGTCCTGGTATCAGGAGCTGTTATTTAATCCAGGAGGAAAGCTGTATTTCAACCAAAAAATACCACAGGAAAGTTGACACCCAATTAGCCTACTGAAGCACAGTGAAATTCAACGAAGATGAAAGATAGAGACCCTTTAATAAATAAATCCTGAGGTTTCTCAAGTGGTTGAAATAACTTTACTGTACAAAAATCTCCATAGCAAGACACAATTATATGGCTGCCAGCGAAAAAGAAAATACCTCCACATTAAATATGCTTTCATCCAGATGAAATACAACTTTCTGAGGTTACTAGGAGTTTCTACTAAAATAAAATGACTCTGTCAAAGTGGAACAAACATCTCCTTAGAAACCTTTGTTGGTGGGAATAGGCTTTACAGGGGCTCAGCCCCTCGATGGTTGCACTCCAGCTGGTTAGGTCCCTCCACCTTACTCAGAATGGATTCAGACAGGTAGCAGAATAAAAGCTTTGGAATTTGTGTGTGTGTGTGTTTGTTTGTTTGGTTTATTAATTTTTTGGTATTATTTGAAATAATTTATTTATTTAGCACTGATTTTTCCAACCCCTTCTTCCAGCCCTGCACATTTTCCCACATTTCTGGGGGAAAATTTTTTTGTAGTGGGAGCCCATATTTTACAATCTAGATGTTCTTATTGTCCTAATTTGAATGTAAGACTTGTAATTGCATTGTAGATTGTCAGTGTATTAACAGTACAGGACAACATCACACACTTCCCCAAGTATTAAAAAAAGCAGAAACAAGAGAGAAAGACATGATTTACAAACTAGAAATCTCATGTGGTTGATGTTTATTGGCGCTATCTACAAGCTGACACAACCTATAAATCTACAATGTTGATGAAAGTTTATTTATTACTGTGCAGTCAGTGAAATTAGTAATGTTCTGGGCAGTAGTTTTCCTACTGAGGCAGTAAGAAAATTAGATGCTTTCACTGGCAAACAACTTGGAGCACTAGGGGGTTATACAATGAGATCTAGGAAATTTAACAATTTGTTGGTGGTATAGAAGTGGCGGAGATAATCTGGGAAAATGAAATTCAACAAAAATATTTCTAGTGAAAGAAAAATCTATGATTCAACGTAAAGCTTAAAGACCTGAACTTTGACAACGACAAGAAAAGACAGTATTTATTTGGCTGCACCAATGAGGTGCTACTCATTCCTGTATAATTAGATGTCATAACATCCATGTGAATATATTTGGTTCTGAACACCACAAAAGCAGAAGAATTCTGAAGAAATACCTTAAGAAGTAAAGAGAATGGTCAAACGTAAGGGTATTTGTAGGTATGGCTGGGTGGCAGATAATGAAAGATCAGTACAGCTGCATGAAGAAACACACAGCAGAAGAAATAATATATTCTATAATATCATAGAACTTTTCATCATCAAGTTGTCCTAATCCTCTGAAAATGAGCGAGTTGCGTTATTTCTTAGCAATAATAAAGTGGCATAATTTAAAGCAGTGAAAATAAATGGTGGGGAAAAATGTAGTATTTTCAAAAGTTATAGTAAATGAATAAATGAAGTAATTGCAAATATCTTTGGAACTACTGTATGTGCATTAACTAAACTTATCTCTTATATATGCAATTCAATATTTTGGCAATTTATTCATTGCGATAATTTCATAAGTCAATCTTCTCTGCTTTGCAGTTTTATGGTAAGATTGCTCAACGTGTTTTTGACTTGATCATCTATATAACAAGGTCTGACCCCAAAATCTTCTACAAATTTATGTTGAAGGTATACTAAGGTGAGGCAGTATGAAATATAACAGTTAGAAGTTGTCAGATGTGTCATAATGGCTGTTTCTAACCCTTTCTATGAGCTAGTTCTTAATCTATTTCATTAATTCCTAAGATTTTATCATCTGATTCTTTCCAAGACTTCTCTCATATTCATTCATTCATTCTGAAAATTAGAAAACTTAGAGATAACTTGGATTTATTCTTACAAAAAAAAAAAAAAGTACTACATAAAAACCATTTTAGAGGGCCAGACACCTTGATCCTATGCTGATTGTGCCTGAGGTAGAAATAAGGAACTATGCAGGTTCACTATTTATTCCAGAAAGAGAAATATGAGATCCAAATCTTATTAGTATAAAGGGTGAATAGAAGAGACTTTAGAAAGAAGGAGTTAAAGTAAATGGAAGGAAATTAAAAGCCAAAGATATTAATATTTTTTCTATTAATATATTTTTGTTCTCTTGGTGATGAAAAAACTGTCACTAAATTTGATACCAAGCAGTGCGTTCTATATGTTAACACTGTTAGATATTAATATTCAGTCTATTTGGACAAGAAAAACTCAGAAGTGATATTTCTACCCTGGCATTTCAAAATCATGTAAGGTTTTTGTTGTTGGTTTTGTTTTTTTTTTCTGGCAGTGTTCACTTTTTCCAGTAAGCTGTACATCAAAAGTACTGTAGCTGCATAAACATGAGAAATATAAAGAAAATATTTGAATTTATTTTAAAATGTATCAATAAAAAGTGGGTTACAGGATCTATTTGAGTATATTTTAGTGGGTAATACTGGGAGCATGGATTAATTTGAGAGCACAAAATTTCTCAAGTGTACCATCTGTAATTTTTAGACTGTAACTTTATTAATGAGAAATTTGCTGAGTGAAGAGCTTAATAACACAGTCAAATGGGACTCCCGTTCATTTACCAGTGGTATAAATAGCAGTTTGGGGTTGTTTTTTTTTTTTCTTTTTCTTCTCTGACTGGATCAGCTTTTGTTTGAAGTACACACAGTAACTCTATAAAAAAACAGCTGTTGTCATAGGTATCTCTGAAACATCAGATGGTCTTGTTATTCAGATATGAATAAATTTCTGATATTAAAGGTAGAAATACTTCCTCTAAAGCCAAGTTTGTGAATAGCCATTGTATCCTTAGAGGTCGGAGTACTTTAAACTTGGAAGGAAATTAAAGACATTATCAGAATTTGAAGTTTTGGCTTATCACTACTTCTTCATAACAGCAAATTCAGATTTAGTAAAATCATTTTGCTTAATAATAGCGTGGAAAATGTCTTTGTCATTTCTGAGGCATTAGGATAAGAGCGAGCTGTGCTGCTGGTTGCAAAAACTGTGCATTTGCTTTGTGTACTTTTGGAACACAAGCAACAAAACATTAACATCATGTCTGTGATGTGATAAGAATAATAAGCAATTCTCCTTTTTTCAGGTAGTTCTAGGTTATTACCGCCTACCAAAGAGAAAAGGTCATTGCAATTTCGTTGGTATGGAGCCAGTCAGTGAAATTCAGTTGTTTGGGAAAGCATTTTGCTCTGCATTTGGTTTTGCTCAAAAATAATTGGGAACTGCCAATTCTAAAGGGAAAGGGTCTGTGTTCTTTTATCCACGATCCTCCATAATTTTATTTTAGTAAAGGAGTCAGTTAATGAGTGTTTTATGCAATCCACAGATGCGAAGTTAAAAATGAAACTCTAATCTAAAGTCTATAAAAGCACACACTGGAGGTTCAGTCTTTCAAATGAAAACTGTTATCACTGAAATGAAGAAAACTGAAATTACCGTCACTAGCTCTATGACAGCTTTTTGCCCTTTGAGGGATTTCTAAAATATGTACAATAAGGCAAACACTTGTACAACATTTTCTGTATAAAACCCAAACAGCACTTTAAAACATATGCATGACTCACACTGACCTTTTAATTTCACACGCATATTGTAACCATGAGCAAACTCAGATATAGAGAGGGGGTTTGAGAATAGTGGTGGAAGTGGCCAGACAGGCAGAGTTTTGAACTGTCAGTGGCACTTGCGTCTTTCTGTCACTTTACAAGGAACATGGATTTTGATTTTGCAGATTTTCGTGCAGCAGGGTTGGTGACAATGTTCTACTTAAAAGTGAAGGTTACTGCGTTGTTAACACAAACAGTTAAACCCTATGTGTCACAGTCCTCCTAGAATGATCTGACGTGCTTAAAAATGAGAAAAGATTTGCAATAGAAATAGTTTAGTTTCTTTATTGTCTCCTGATTTTTTTTTTTTTGGTTTCAGGGCTTCTAGATTTTTCTCTTTAACTACGGGATCTAGGATTGGTGAGGGCCTTTTTTTTTTTTTTTTTAAATAAAATCTCAGATTCTGCCGTGATTATGAACTTCCTGAAGCTGTCTGTTTGCAAAATACTAACCGCTATTGCGAGATGGCAACTCTGGCAGAAGGGGGAAACCCCCCCGCTGTGAGGACCCTGTAGCTGGAGGAGGTGCTGAACACTACCTGGAGCTCTTCTCCGGCTGGGAATGGAAGTGCTCCTCCAGCACTGAAACAGGGGGAATATTCCTTCTGATAAACAGAAGGAGTTGCAGGAAACAAAATGACATCTGAATCATTTCGGTAGCACTGTTGCACACACAACATTTGACAGGGCCTCCAAAAAGTGAAGCAAATGTTTCAGAAGTCTCACTGTACATGTTATCTGCTCCTGTATGGATGGAAGATGGATTAACTGAGATGAGCTCTTCCAGTTTGCAGTTGTCCCATGACTAGATAAATAACAATAATAAAATTAAAAGCAGTGCTGCCCTGGGGACAGTAAGTCTCTCAAGATTACTAGTTTGTATTTTTACTGCGTCAGCAAGGATGTAGATTTGTAAATATCCCAGACTACCCAAAAGGGCAATAAGTTATTCATCTTTTGTTGTTTTCTTACGTAATATACTTCCTTATTTTCAGTAGAGAAGGAAATATAATGCTGAGAACCAGTGCTAGAAGTTGCCTACTCAGAGTCTTTCTCATAAATATGAGTGAGTCAGAAGTTGCCAATTTGTTCAGGAAAAGCTATGTAACACCACCATGCAGAGATGAAAGAAATGTATTTTCTTAAGGACGCCTTGTACTACCAGAGTTTTAAAGCCTGATTAATTATAAAGGTCAGAAGTTAGTGCTTGTTTTCAGGATAAAAACTTTGCTTTGGGGAAAAACTTGAGTCATTTACTGTAGATAGTGAAGGCTTGGATTACATTAATTTATAGCTTGTATTCTGCCATACATTGTTGTGAAAAATGCTTCCGGAGTGCTATTACATTGAAATGATAGTGTCATAGGAAAGCACGGGTAATGAAGTTTGTGCTAAAGGATGTAGGTATCATTCTGGATTAAAGTCAAAAGAGTTTTTACTGTTGACCTCAGTGAAGTTATGATTTCCACCCACCTCATCTCTACTAGTCAGCTGCCAGTCTTAAGCTGACAGATTGGGCTGGGGTTTCCAGTAAAATCTTTCTCAATTTCTAGCTAAATTCCTTCTTTATGATGTGACTTATTTCTACCATGGTATCAGCTGTATTATCCAGGAAAGTTTTCAGCTGACTGCCTGTTGAAATGCTTATTTTGTGCCTACAGGACTCTGTGGGCTCAATTTAGTTGCCCAAAATTCCCTGTTTTGTGCCGTTTGGACCGCTCTGATGTATCGGAAGTACTTGCGTAAATAAGGGAAGGTCTGGGAAAATGCAAGAATATATGTGAATTTAGTTCAATGAACCCTCAGTTAGAGATAGTGGCTAATGTACAAGGATATTAGAACATTATCCCACAAAAGTACGCAATCTCAGTAAAGCCTTTGTGTTTTATTATGCCTTTTATAGTTTAGAGTCTTTCAAATATTTGTTTTGAAAGTACATTTTTCTTTTAAAAGAAACACAAGATATAGCAAAAAAAAAAGTTATTTGAAGTCCATACATAATATTGAATTAATGAAAGACAAATTCTGTTTTTCAATTTTTAAAAAATGAACATAAAAAAATATTGACTTGGTTTCAGCCTGACCACATTTCCCACACAGTATTCTTTCGTTCAGGGCCGGAATTAATATAAGTCCACCATTTGCTCAGCCCTTGACTCATGTCAGTTACTACTTTCCCACACAAATATTGTCACAAGGCAATTTCTTTTGGGGTAACTCTCTTCCACCTTCTTCCAATCTGAAGGAGCGATGGGATTTAAAACACACTGTTTTCCTTTGCGTCTTGTCAAGTTTGAAGACAGTAGTTTGAGCCAGAACATTGCCCCATAGCCTTGTCAGACCTCTGACTCCTCCCCGGCATTGCGTTGGGAGCCTGGGCTTCTGGCAAAGGGCTGTGAATTCCAAGGGGTGCTGGGTAGCCGAAAATTAAAAATAAATCCTCCAGTGATATTGAAGCTCTCATTTCGAATGTCTTTAGCTCCTACTCAGCTCTGAGCACTTGGGCTTTAACTAGGAGGAATGAGCCCTGTTGTCAGAAAGTGAACGGCATGCTGGAATAGGTCTGCTGTAGATAATGATATTTCTTCTCGTTTTATGGCCTTGGTGTGAAGTTCTATTGCCATTTAGTAATAATTTTGCCATTAACTGAACAGATTCAGGATTTGTTCTTATTTTTCCTCTTGAAGCTGGAGCTTTGTCAGCTTATCTATATTGCTGTTATAGAAACTTTTGTCAGCCTTTTGCCAAGATAAATAATTCTCTTAGTAACATAAATTGAAAAGATTTCATCTCATTCTGAGTCTAAATGATCTACTGATCTGTTTATCTAATCAGCCCACTTTCTTTCTAATCTATTACATTGACATCTGAATTTGAGCCTGTTCTATGATAGATTAAACTTAAATAAACTGCCCTCTAACACTTTGGTATTCTTCTTAAACTTCCCTCTCTCTGTTTCTTGCCTGCAAAAGATGTTTCAGCAGTAGAGTTTTACATGATCCCAGACTGGCTTGTATTATTTTTTGATACAAGTTGCAGGTTCCTAACCTGTGGCCCATTTTAAGCTAATTATCTCTTTAGGAAATATCTCTGAAAAATCAAGTTACATTTTGATCAGTGTTTTCAACTAGTGATGCTATTTTGTAGAAGTGCCAGCATTATTAAATATTATATCCAGAGGTTTATATTTAAAATCATTCTTCTTATCTCATTGATTTTATTTGCAAGAATCAGAAATATAGTGCTCAATTAGATCTTTTGGGGAGAGGAAAATTTATAAAACAACGAAATGGAAAGAAATGTTTACAGTAAAAAAGTTCTGTTTTCTCAGCATACTTTTACCATACATTATTTACACTTTCTCAGACTTTTAGCTAATGTATGTTAACTGACGTGACCTAGAGTTATTGTCCAATAGTTACAATCATTCTTATTGTCTCTTTCTTATTGTGTGTTTTATTTTGATGTGTTAGGTTAGACATGTCAAATTTCTTCTTTCTGCCTACTTTGCTGTTCACACGTTGGAGGGATTGTCCCCCTACAAGTTACTCACATAAGTAATCACAATTTAATCCTTCTAAATTGCTAGAATCCCATTATGTTAAAATGTCTTCTGAATCTGTGGGTTTTATTCTGATTTTATTTTCTGAGGAAGTAAAATATCTCCACGAAGAAAGGATAGTTCTCTGATTATGATACAGTGTAAATATCACTGTAATTCATCTAGTGTCTGTAATATGCTCTTGCACCATCCTCAGCCAAATCTGTTTTTTTTGAAGAACTAGATCTTTTTTTCTGCTTTGAAAAAGAAAAGGTAAGGGCTTTGCGTTCTTTTTTTCCTCTTTTCTGTGACTCCTCTGTAGGACTCTGTATATCCTGGCTTCTAATCCCTCAGAAAAGGGGGAAACAATCCACTGAGGTAGTGGTAGTAACTTCAAAGACTAACTCCCTAGCACATTTTAACTGAGAAAACAATACTTTCTTTATTCCTGCTTGAAAGAGTTCAATCACAGCCTGGATACTCGCGGCTGTATTTACTATTGTTAGTGTGCCAGTATCTATTTTTTCCATATAAAAAGGAATGATGGCATTCACATGTAGGATTAATGTTAGTAAGAAATCACAAGATGAAAGATGTCATGGAACTGAAAAAAGTTCTGAGTGTATTTCCACAGTCCTGTTTTTTTTGTTTTTTGTTTTCCCTTTGGATATAAGAGAATTTCTCAACTAGATTGTAACTAGGTCAATGAGTAGATAATTTATTCACATGACTACAAGTATTTTTTAGAGTTGTTGATTTCACTCTTTTTCTTCTTGTTTATCAGTATATGTATTTAATGATATTGTGGTATGTTTAGCTAATTTCCATTGCCTATGGGATATGATATGGTTAACTACCACGTGTACAGAAAATAGAGACCAGGTCTTGCAAGGTGCTGTGTAGTGTAAATTTTCCTTGACACCAGTAAAGCTCAGCGTTTTGATTGCCTCCCAGGACTGTAATGGAAGATATGAAAATATTTTATTGCTCCATTTTAATATTTATAGTTTTGCCTTTCATGCGATGGGATTTGAAACCACACTACAAAGAGACAATGAAATGTGAAACTTCCAAGAGTTTGATTTTCATATTGAAGGCATCATGGTGTTCCTGTTGAGAAAAGTGGTAATGTGCTGCAATTAGTATCTGGGCTGCAGAGAAGAAGCAGAGTTATTCTTCTGAATACAGAATACTCGTAAAAAATATACAGTCCAAGGAGTTTTTATTGGTTGGCGGCCACAGAACTTCATTTTGCCTGGATCAGAACTCTGTTGGCTTTCTGGTATTTTTTTCTTAATACTCTCTAACAGTTCGGTTTAATCTAATTTTGATGTTTAATATTCCTTTGTTTAAATAGTATCTAGTTTTAAGCAAAATATTTCAAAGGGTATAATTGCACCCTCAGGTTTACATTAACATCCTGTGAAATAAGATACATGTTAAATTAGTACTGATCAGAAATTAACTATTACCATGAGGCCTCTGTGTTTCAGCGTGCATAGTTAACCTGCAAAAAGGGTGAAACTCAGGAAAATATCTAACTTCCACCTCTTCTTACCAACACAGAATTTGTAATACTTGCAGCAAACCTGATACCATTTAAATGAAAAAACTGAAAAGGAATATTGTGTTTACTGCGATTAGTAGCAGAATGAAATAATCTCCTGTTGAAAAGCTACCTGTGAAAGCAAAAAGCCTGCATCGTCAAAAATACTGAACCTAGCATCCTTCTGTCCACCCTGCAGGATTTCTTCCTGGAATCTCAGTACACCATATGACAGGAATCTGAAGATTGAGATATCATATGAAGAATCAGGCTCTAGTTTTGTGTCTGGTCACTTTATTCTGAGGCCAAATAAGTCATCAATTAGTTTATTTGCTACTGACTATATATTTATATTCACAGCATATCCTCTGCAGCAACTGCCAAACTTTCCCTCTCCTTCTCCCCTTCCTCCCATCCCCTAAACGAAATAATGCTCTTCCAGGAAGTTAGAAAATATTTTTTGAGTTTTTGGAGGAGAATTTTGGAGCCAAATAGGAAATATTGAAACTACTTTGGTTTTGTCAAAGAGATGTTTCAATTTTTTTCCTGCAACCCCAAAGGAACTTAGGTGCCATTTACAAGGTAAGAGATAAGATATGTTTATCTCCTGTAACTTGTTAGGCAGTATATAGGCCAGAGTAGATATCTGAATGTGTGTGTGAGGAAGGCGTTCGAATTTCCAGATTTTCGAGTAATACAATAGTGCTGTTTTGTCTGTTAGGATTCCACCACAATTCAGTGATTTAGAATTTGATTTTTATTTTCTAACAATGTGTCTTACCTTCCAAATTACTATTCTAACTGCTTTAATTCAAACTTGAATTAATGACGAACACTGTATCTGTTCCTTATGTGATGTTGTTAGATGAAGAAGTTTTATCCTGCCCTTCATCCTCTCCCAAAATCTTTGTAAAGTGAATCATGCTAATGTGTTTTCCTGTATATTCATAACAAAACAGAAAGTATGATCATCCAAGCCTGGATCTGTTTAGTAAATAGAATCAATATTTTCCTTTCTGTGCCCTCAGAAAAGAACTATATTTAAAAAAAAAAAAAAGAAAAAAAGTAGTCTGAGAGGCTGATTTTACGTTCTTACACATGTGTAATTTCCATTGGAAACCATAATAATTTTTCATATAATGGGTTTTAAAAACAAAATTAAAACCATTCAAAAGTAATTTCTCTATAGCAAGCTGTAAGTCCTCTACTTTTCCCACAATGTATAAGAAAATTCTTTGTAATTTTATATGAAATAAGTCCTTTCAAACAAAGCTTTATTGTTTTTGATGTCATGTAAATTACATTATAATATGTTTTTAATTGGAGAAAGAAAGGTAATGGCAGACTTACTGTGTTATGCAAACCAGACCTTTTAAACATGCAGAATAATTTATAGTAACTTGAACTTTTAGAAGTGTAAAAGGATCCCTTGCTTTTTATTTGAGCTTATTGAAGAGGTCAACATTTGTAAAGCCTGTTATAGTGGACTAAATGCTCCTCTGGAAAGAAGAATTTTTGCCCTCATTTTTGACCTCTCTTGTTTCATTAACTGGTCTCAGGCCTTGAAGCTGCATCTTTAACTCATAATAACACTTCTGCATAGCAACTCAATATGCTTCACAAATGATAATTGATTTAGCCCTGCAGTATTTCAATGAGGAATGCAACTGATGAGTAGGAATTGTGTTCAAGGAGACCTGGCATAATCACTGAAGAACTGCGTGTGATTGTCTCGTGTAAGATGTAGGTCTCTCAAACCCCAGCCCTGTTCCTTAGCCACAGATTAAGGAAAGGATAAGAAGATGGTAGGTATTACGATGTGTTTACGGTGTTAGGATCCAGTAGGATGTAGAAGGTTGTATGTTAGAGTAGTGCAATTTCTATAGCTTTATAGCGGTGTCTTCAACACTTTGGACACATGATACTACAATAGTAGAAATATTCAGTGTGACTAATATTTATATTTTGTTCTGCATTCTAATTTTCAACATCATATCAGTCTCTTGACAAAGGCAGGTTTCTGCCTGACTTCATCTGAGAAACATAAGCAGGTACTTAATTGTTGTACTAACACAGACATGTGGAAGGCTATTTGTATTAAATGTTTTGAAGATAAAAATCACTGCAAGTGCATTTTTCCATCCCTACCTGATTTACTCAGTGGAATATTCCACAGAGACTAAAATGCTAATTTTCTACGTTACTCTTCTAAAGTAATTTCTTGCAGTTTTAAAATAACACTGCTCTTGGTTTAAGTATTACTGACTCAAACTGATGAAAATGAATTTGTCGTGGATACTCTGTTGCTAAACAGGCTAAGCTCTTTGTGAGTTCAAAGGCTAAACTATTGCCAGAATGAAATTTAAACTTGTCTCTGTTAAACATCTGTGCTCTCAGAGTTACCAGTGATGTGTCCCTTTGACCTGTTTCATTTGAACTTTGCTGGAAACGAATTTTCAAACTACTAAATCTAACTTCAGGGTGTGAATCACTGCTGGGTGATGATAGGTAATTGGATGGTGAACTCACAAGGGGCATGAGAGTACCGGAGCTCCTATGTTCTCAAAGGAAAGAAACCAAAAAATTGCAAATACAAAAGTTGGGAATGGGTGAGGGTGGAGTTTCTATTTATTATAAAGAAAGCAGATTTTGCAGTGTGTTTGTTTCATGGCAGTTAGTTTTTATATAAACAGGTCAAGTATTTTTACATATTATGTAGTAATGTAAGTGATGATAACAGAGAAACACACTGGGGCGGATGAAACATTCTTATTTGTAGCATGGAAATTAACCTATTTGAGCAGAATAAGCAGGAACTTATTCTGCTATTGCAGGACTTGTAACATTCAAGAAGCATTAGGTGTTCTGGATGGCTAGACCTTGCCCAAAGGCTACTTGACAGCTCATCAGTCCTTGTGTACCCAGTGGCTAAAATAGATCCTACCTTGACCAGCAGAGCGGGGGATAGATGATGTGGTATACATAGCCTCACCTTGCAAAGATGGGCTCTGCTAGTTCTACTACCTTTATTTCGCTGTGAAAGAGACAGGATTTGCCTCTGTGTGTTTATGAAATCTGCTTGTAAAGTCATTCTTACTAGAACTCTCCAGTTCTACTAATGAAATCAGTTTCACCTATATTTTCTGAAACTTGGAAAACCACACCAGCATTGGGTTTTCCAGTATTACAGTCATTGTGTCAGATTCTCCTCTTTATAATATTCCTACTGTGATATGATGGGTTTGCTGGTGTTTTGAAACATAAATGCTATCTGCTATATGTTTGCAATCGTGTTTCCATCTGTAATGGCTTGTGTTAATTATTTTATCCCTGATATGATACAACAGCCTTCTGCCAGGAATGTTTTATCAGTGTGTATCTGTGTAGATGTAAGTTCTTAAGTAAAGTGTATATTGCTCCACAGGGAGAAAGATGGGTGAGAAGCGGGTGAGGTTTATTGTTGCAGTGAACTATACTAATGGGGATTCAAAACATAGCGGAAAAGGACACTTTGGGATTCATTTAACAACATTCATAACCTTGGCACCGATCCCAGTGTATCAGTGTTGAACTGAATAAAACAAATATTGGATTGCTGAATGGAGCTTTCTGAAGTGTCTTGCATGTGTTTCTGCTTTACATGGTAAATATTTGTGGATCTGTTTTCAGTTAATATTATTGACACAGATTAGGTGAGGAAAAGAGACCCAAACTCAAAAAACATTCAGAAGCTTGCTTAAACTATTAGTTTATCCCTTCTAATGCTCTGTGGTACTACATCAGTATGTATTTATTTCTGTAGAAATACCAGAGTGTCTGATGTGTTTTTCCTAACCCTAGCACATTTAATAGCACTTCTGAGAGAAAAGCTTACTGTATGATTGATATCATATTTTACTGAGGACATAATGAAAAACAAAAGGAACAAAAAGTAGCAAAATCCTTAATGTATCTTTGAATATTAATTCTTTAATGATGTATATTGCACAATTAGAAGAACAGGAGGATGTGCAACAATTTTATGACTTTATGATTTTGTGTTGAACCTCCTTTTTAGAACTTTTTTTTTTCCCCCTGAAGAAGTCCGTTGCGCTGCGGTTCCTGAATATTATGTCAGTGCAGGTTTTCCCATTATGGAAGCCCATCTGTACAGCTTTTCAGCCAGTAACTATGTGTTCTTTTCTAACTGAAACAAAATGGCTTCAGCAGCGCCTCACTTTCTGTTACCTTCACCCACACACAGGCACACTGGGCTGTGATAGCATCGGGCAGTTTTTCAGATGTTTCCTCATAATTACTTGTGCCTGTTTTCTTTCTTGTGTTTGCCTCTGTGAGAATGGCTAACAACTATGTTTGTAGGAACAATGCTCTGTAGAAAAGACCCCAAAATAATGTAAATGTTATGCTACTAATTTATTAGCTGCTATTGTGAGTTTGGAGGTAGAGTTTTATTAGGAGCACTTGTGCAAATAGTCATGGTTCGTAATACGAAGCCTGAAACACAGTGTCATTAAAGCCCCTAAACCTAAGCGGCACTAGTCAGCCTGTCATTGCAGACCATCCTTGGCAGGTCTGACGGCAAGTGGCTTTTAAAATTTTCTAATGGCGGACAGTACGTAGGCTAATGAAAATACTCACCTCAGCCCATCTTGAAGTTGTATGCTATCTTACCAGGACAGAAAAGCAAAGACAGCAAAAAATATCTTCAACCTCTAAGCAGAGATTGACATTTGGCGTGCCCTGCTCCGCTTCCCTCAGCAGTCTCTGTGCAGCTGCGAAATCAGCACTGCTGGAGCGGTAGTCCCACCTGGACACCGGTGCTGTGAAAGAGTTCACAGGGAGATTTGCAAAAGGTAGTAGACATCCCTTCTCTCTCTCTGGCTTTCTCTGCAGCAGCTGTTGTTGATAAGACACTGCTGTGTTCACAGAGGTCGAGCAAGCATTACAGGTGATGGCTGGACATCTCTCTGGAGGGATGTACACAAGAGCAGTGTTGAAACATGACCCCTCCATTACTATACCCCCTGTCTGAGAGTCTAAAAATAATCCCTTTTCAATCTCCTGTGTTGTGAAACGTGCAGTCAATACATGAGCCAGTCAGTGAGCCTCCAGACCATGTTTCACTTCAATTGTTTCCTTGTAAATGAAAAAAGAATATCACAAGCCATCTAATCTTATGTCTTAAGTGGAAAGACAGTTCCTTTTCTATTCGTCTCTTGGTTGAAGATATGCAGCAAAATGTATAATACATAGAGATCAAAACAGCCTGAACACTCTTCTTTCTCTATCAAGAACATTGAGGCAAGAATATGGTAGGGGGAAGTCATATTAGAAGGTACTCAAGAGTAAATATTGAATAGTAACCATATTTCCCTCTCCTGCCTTGCTAAAGCTGCTAATGAGAAATACCTGGTAAACTTCCATCCTGTTACATTCAGAATTCTTTGCTCTATATATATGTATTTGACAAAATATGATGTTCTAAAGTTTACAATCTAGAAACCAAGTGTCCTGGGAGACATGCATTTTTCTGGAACAGAACACAAGCAATAAATCACAGGAAAGCATGCCTCTGGAGTAGAAAAAGATAAAGCTTATGAGGAGAAACAAACAAATGTAGTAGGCATATGTAGCTATCTATACACATTCACAGAACTTAACCTTGTCAAACTTCGGTCTCCTTAGTGGAAAACTTGCTGAAATGAAAGCTAAATTTAAAGTTCAGTTGGATGTATGTGATATTGCACCTTTAAAAGATGAATATTTACTGTTTCGTAAGTTGATTAGTCTTTTAATGGCATTTGTGCATTCAACATCAGATAGGGCATACTAATGTTTTCTAGCCCTACTCAGGCTGTTTTTATTGGCATATTCTTCCACCAGTACATAATCATTTTGGCAATCAGAGTGTGGCCAGCAGTGATTCTGGCCAACGGGTGTAGCTACAAGAGTATGGAGAAAAAGTTCATCGGCTAGCTAAAGTCCTGTCAGAATTTCCATTACACATTATTTTGCTGGTAGGGTTTTAAATATTGGTCTTTAATAGTTCCTTTTGGGCTGAAACCTGTCATGCATGAGTCTTGTGTTGTTTTCAGCTAAAGCCCAGTAATTTAGGGCCTGAAATACCATGTTCCATGATTCAAGTTGCATTTGTACCTATACAGTCTGAATTATTTTTCTTATAGGTACAGGTTTTGGTTTTGATTTGAAATTTGGTTGTCTGAAACCCACTTCAACAGGCAAAGGGAGTAATAATGACTTTCCTATTCTGTTTTTTTTTTTTTCTTCTTCTTTAAAACACACCCCAAAACCACCGACAGTAATCGTAAGATCAAATTTGAAACCTCAGGAAATGCAGTTTCCAAGTGATTAGTGTATGAGGATGCCACCCATAAGAAAGATATTCGTCAAATGGAAGAGCTATGTGAGATACAGTTTTCTTGTTGAGGTATCTTCCCTCATAAGGGGCAACAATAGCGAAAATCAGTATCCTTCTGTATGACAAGTAAGGAATATATCCTTTCCTTCCCTTGATCCTGTAGTCCCAGAGCAGCAGTGGAGGTCCTTGCATGTACCTCAGCTGGGCCTGAACCACGCAGTGCTTGCCTTCAGTAGGCTGTCCAGAACAGCAACTGCTCAAGGATGTTTGGGGGGGTGTATCTTCAGCGCCTGCTGAGCCCTGCAAAGATTGGAAAGGCTGTGGGAGAGCTCAGGTTGTCCCTGAAAGTCCCATTTTACTAGCACAGGATCCAAACTCTGTGGCTGTGATGCTTTTGGCCATCAGTTTTCTTGTGACTTGCTTCTGAGGGATGGGGTGGCAGGAAAGTGGCTTTCTACCAGTGGAAAAATGTATCTTCTGGTTCAGTGGTGAAATACCCAGAGACGCCTGGCTTTTAGGCTCTGATGTTTGCATGTAGACCTCTGGCCCCAACACAAAGGGTCATGGATGATGAGAAGCTGCATCTTTACCACAGGACCTCTTGGAAATTTTGAGCTGTACCCCACTACTGGCTTATATCCCTTGCCCTACATGCTCCGTATGTGGCTTTCAGTTGTAGACTTGCACTGGCATTGTTCAAATAGCTTGTGTGTGCCAGCTCTGCTGATGTCTTCTCATTTTGCCGCTTGGAAATTCTCCTAGAAGGAAGCCTGTAGATGCAGCCATGGCCTTAGTACTGAGAGCCTGTTGGGTGGGATCCTGGTCTCTGGCATCATGGCACATGGTGCATGCAGGGAGAGGGAGCCTGGCGGATGTGTCTTTTGGTTGCGTGCTGCTGCACTGGGACATGAAGTCAGGTCATGAAAGGGCATAGCATACTACAAGACACACTGGCATCTTAAGTCTGGGAGGGCTGGGAAAAAAATTGCAGCAGATTGTGTTGAGAGTTTCTATATATTTAGGACACCAGCACATACTGTCTTCTGGTTAACATCTGCATTTCGTTAACATGATACCTATGTAAGTATTTCCCCTTAGAGTAGAGTCCAGGTGAAAAGCAATGAATATGTATTGGGTGGCTGTGGGAGAAGGGCATGGGTTACTCTGCTATGACAGTGTAGATGCAGCTGAAAGCTACTACAGCAGGTGGCAGCTGAACAGTGCTTTCCAGGTCAGCACTTGCTGGTTCATTTTTGCATCAGAGGCTTAGGAAAAATTCATAGTTACTAAATCAGTGAACTAAATTTCGCCAGCCATTTGGTCTTAAAGTGGAACAAATACTCATCAGTCAGTTTGACACTAAGCATTTGGGCCCACAGCATAACACAACAATCTAGCTGTGTCAGTGGGGCAGTCAGAGGTAACTAACCTGCATGAAAAACATATGTGGCAGACAGGAACACCAGGATACACTTCTGGTACCAGAACAGCTCAGATAGTCTCCCATAATAGCATATTGTGCAGTGCAGATATACTCAAAGTGTCTAGGCCAGGGCAGGCATTCCCACTTCCAACGTTTAGTAAACTAGGCCCTCTATGTTTTAATCAAGTGCAGGAGTACTTAAAATGCTATGGGTCTTTGGGGGTTTATTGAAATATTTAGTCTTTTAAAGGACGCTCATTGAAGGCAGGTATGGCTGTCATCACTACTGATGCAGTTCTCATCACTGCGTCACTGAACATTTCTCTCCGGACTAGTATCTGGATGCTTTGTCCTTAACTCTCTAAGCAGAGAGGAAACAGAATTCAAAACCCCTCATTCTCATCTTAGTATCTTTAGACTCTTTGCCACCACATTTTTAACAACATCACATATAAAACAAATAGTCTTTGTGGCAATTTTCTAATTTGCATATTCCCAAGCTTAGATCACACTGGGAGATAACCTTGTACTTCAGAATCCAATCCATTTTAAATGTATTTCACAGTCTTATTTTTCTTGATCAGAAGCACCTAGCTGCTGCTCGAGGCATTTATACATTATTCATAAAAACACATACAAAAATTATATTGGATCAATATTCACAAACCAGCAAGGTTTCAAATAACATGTAGGCATTTAGCTCTAAGCTATTAAAGTCTGTTCCAGTTTTGAAAGAACTATTACTTCTAAATCCTCATAAATCTGTGGGAAATGATAATATTGATCCTCTTATTTTTGTCTTGCTGCACATTCAATTTGTATCCCACAGAGTGCACTATGTAACTTTTCCTGAAGCAAAAGGGACAGGACCATCTATACAGAAAACAGCTATGATATATTGCATATATAAAATAACTTTATAGTTGGACAGTGATTAAAAATAAAATGTGCATTGAATTAATCTCATATTTCTGTGTTCCTACACATTGTCAAGAATCCCTGAGTAATATGCTTATCAAGAACTGACAGAGTATTATGCAAACATTGACTTTTTATTGCAGCTTCACTCTGGATTTATGCCAAAAAACCTATGTTATATTGTTATTTTGAGTAACAAGAGGCATTTACAATGCATTGAAGCATGAACAAATTTTGGAGGCAACTTTTATATCTCTCTGAGGTCTTTAGTATGCTGAGACCCTGCAGTTGAAGTCTTCAAGGCCCAAAGATTTCTACAATAGTTAGATTTCAGATTTTTTAACGTATGAATTAGGGATTTTTCACTGTATGGAGAAATATTTTAGGCGCTCCCAGTCATTTTGAGAATTGTCTAGGATTCTAGACTGGTTCAAACCCAGAATCCCAGTTTCCTGGAAAACTAAAAATTGTACACATGTGCACGTAAGATCCTTCAAAAGCAAAACTGTGGAATGAAGTGCTGAAATTTCAGATGGAGTAGAAGGTCCAAAATTTTCTTTTGAAGAAATCGTACTCTTTTTTTCAGCTGCTTTTACAGGCTCCCCACAATGTTGGGAAAACAGCAGCAGCATAGGAAGGGTTTGAACACTGGTCCTTCTGAGCATCTGTGGTGTTAGGGAGTCCATTTGTGGAGTCGTTCTGAAGCCCCAAGCCTGAGAGCTGGTTTTCAGGCTTTTGAGCCTTGAGCAATTTGCCAGAGGAATTGCGGAGGAATTCATTTGGCAAGCTAGAAGGAAACCAGGTAAATTTATGATCAGACCTCTCTGGTTTTCATAGGAATTTTGTTGGAATTGCTGTATTCCTGGGAAGCAGTTAATTTTCAAGGAACTGGCATTTTTGTTTAGAAAAACATTCTCTCAGAAAATATAGAGCTATCTCTATCACCGGGTTTGGCCGCCATCCTTAGGAATGGTCGGGGAAGATCTCAACATTTCTGTGTAGAGAACGTTACTATTTTTCTTTGTAGACACGAGTTAAGCACTGCCACAGACAAAGGCTTCAGTCTCCTTTACAACAGTCTGCTTGGACAGCCGGGTCTCCTCTGTAGATCACACACATGCATTTGGAAAATACAGTTTTCCCCACATCTGTTACAGGGAAGACAAGCATGTTGTTAGGCATTTATCTCATCATTTCAAGCAACAGCAGCAGTGGGGATTTTTTTTTTTTTTTTTTTTTTGAGCAGAAGAGGTGGATAACAGCTTATTCTTCCTCTCTGTATTTGTATAAATAGTTCCAGCGATGCTGATGGCTGTATGCCCTATAGAAATGACTGGTTTTGATTTTAAATCTGCTGTACAAATGAGGGCAAATGCTACCCTCTTTTAATACAGTTCTAGTTTTTAACAACAGAATTCTGAACAGAAAGAAAAGGAGTTTAGTATTGCTTCAATTTGAGCATAGGCTGGAAAGATAGGATGGCCTCTCTTTTCTTGGTGATTCTATTACCAGCTCAGTTGATGACTTACAGACATTGTTTTTTTCCTCAACACAGCTTCAATAATGTATTGACAAATTTGAAATTATTTACACCAAAAATCATCTAACTTACCAGGATTTTAGGATAGGACCTATAAAATTTTTGTTCATACACATTTGGTGTACTTGCAATGTTCAAATAGGAAATAATGCATCCATAATGGTATGCAAGTGATGCATCTGTATGCAGCATCACAGCAGATTAGAAGTCAAAATTGAGTGCTCTCTTGAAAAAAAACCAGCATACATACTTCATTGCGGAGTGGACTGGTCACAAAATGAAGTTCTATACTTAATTCCTGTAAAAAGGCAAAATGGTTTTCGGCACTGGAAATTCAAATGCTGGCTGCTGGACTCTGTTCAGTTTACAAGCAAAATGATGAGTATTTTCTTCATTGCTGTAGTGCAACTGAGACTGGCCCCTGAAATTCAGGAAGTGTATGTTTGGTCACATGCCCACAGTCATAAAGACGCTGCCCTTAGAATTAAAATAGGGAATTTTTTGTGTGCAGGTAGAAGTACAACTAGAAGGAAATCATTGCTTTCTGTTGCAATTAAGGAAATATTAATTGGTTTTCTTTGGTCTTATCATTGGTTTAAATGAGAACTGAAATTCAAACGGTGAGGAGATCAACTGCTCAGTTTGATCAATGACCTGAGTGGCCAGCGCCTTCTTCACATAGTCTTCTTTTTTTTACATTAGCATTGCATTTTGACACTGACATAGTCCTAATTTCTAATTCTGCTGGTGGATTAAGTTGGTTTTCACAACATCTCAGGAGTCTTTTCCTGACAGGAATAGATAAGGAATACTTCAGGATAAATTAGATCTAGTTAAAAAAGTAACCGCATTTTTCTCACGGAATAGTACAAGCTTTTTTTGGAAATATCTTCTCCCTTGATAAGTACTGCTTTCAGTTGGTTTTTTTTTTTGTTTGTTTTTTTTTTTAATTGGAAACTAATGTACAGAAAGGAGTTTGGGGTTTTTTGAGTAGTTTTTTTTTTTTTTTAAAGCCCTGCATCTCCAGTTGTGAATTTTGTTTTCTCTTTTCTCCCTCATTTTGCTACAGAATAAAAAAGTAAATGTATGTCATCTGGGACTTTCGTGTATCCATTGCTTTTTATTCAAACTTTTCAAAACTTTGTCAAACTCAGAAAAATAATTATGGAAAAAAGAAAAAAAAAAGGTTTTGAAACTTTGCCACCGTGTGCTTAAAGTATGGAGACGTTTTGAAAAGACAAAGGGAAGAGGGGAAATATGAATATTATTAATTTTATTGTAGCTAGTATCAAAACAAACAGGGAATCAACACAAGTTTAAAGGTTTGATATTTAAACGTTTGCATTTTCAGTGTTTTGTATTTTTTTTCTAACTCCTGTTTGAAAATGGTACATAGCTTTAAAATTTGCAAGTATTTGCTAAAAGGTTTTGCAATATCTTAACGAGCTGTGGAATAACAGGAACCATTTTAAGATCATTAGGTATGAGCTTAACTTGGTCACCTTCTCAGTGCTGTCAGCTCCAATTCTTCAAGGACCAGAAGGTACTCAGCAGCGACCGCTCAGTAATGTAGCTCCATTTATATCAATTAAGCTATAGGAATCTACCCTAGCTGCTGATCTGACCTACATTTTGTGCCTGCCACTAACAGCTATGAAAAGGTTTTATTCTTGTTATCACTGAAGAACCTCACAGTTTGACTAAATTAGTTGTAACATAGAACACCCAAGAAATGAAATGACTTCCATGACTGAAAACTTAGTCAAATAATGGCTTCTGAACCATTAAATAAATTATATTTGGCTTCATAGCAGGACAGAACAAAGAAATAAATAATTCAAATATATTTCTGCCAGACAGTCTCAAGAATTTTGAAGACACTTTTTTTTTTTTTTTATTGTAAGAGAAGACCACAAGGAACTGTGTAACTTGTCCATGTCTCTTTTTAAGCAGCTTATTAATGTGGTGTACTGACACTTGATACAGCTTTTGAAGTGGTGTTAGCTGCATAACTTGGGAGGAGAAAAGCTTTTTCAGTCTTTTATTTTGTTTTACAAAATGCAAATTATTTTCACTGAGTAGTCAGAGACTTTTGTGCTTTGTTTTTCACAGAGACATGTTTGTTCATTTAACCTGACAAAAATATATTTATTTATTTATTTTAGTTCAGTTTCTAAAGCTACCTCATAACTAGTCTTAAAAGATTTCTATCCACTGTTAGGGATTGCAATGTTGAGTATGAGATTTGTGACACATTATTATGAACTTAAATGGAAAATTAATGTGCATTGGGCAAAATTGACCACTTATGTAGTGCTCTGTTTTGAATAAAAAAGGTTTCCCTTAAGATATTCAGAAATGAAAACGTTATTGATATTATTGACATGTTTCCATCATAGTTTTAAGAAGTATGTATCAAAAGGTGAAACGTCTTTCACAGAACTTCAATACCAGTAAACCTTATCTCTTCCTGCAGAATCCACCGGCACCATCTTCCCATGCAGAGCGAGCTCCACTACGGAGCAAAATCAGTATTCTGTATATTTTAACTCCACCCCACACTGAAGTCCCTCAGTACAGTATTCTTTGGCTGTCATTCACTAACCAGAAGCCAAGTCATCTGTGTTTGTGTAACTTGGTAAAAGAGAACTTTTAAAGTCTATTCGGTTTAAAGAAGCTTCTGCTTCTAGGTCAGACAGACAATAACTCTTCTCTTTATTGTAAAGCCTTACATGCTGGATCAGTAATTCCAGGCCATCTGAACAATAATATCTGAACATTATGGTATCATTTATGTATTCCCAAGGAGCTAAAATGATTGCCTAAAGTATAGAGACTTCAGTCAGTCTTCAGTGAGGTCAGGTTTTTTTTTTTTTCCTCAAATAACTCTCCCTTGAAATTTTGAAGCAACATAAATGAATTGCATATGTAAAGACTCAGATTCACATGTCAACTTATCTCAGCAAACACTTAAATCTCTGCTCACTATCCAGCTATGGATATACAAATGTAAGAATTCATTTTTCAGTGCAGATGACTCAGGAAAAAATGTGTTTACCATCTTGAAACTGTACATAACTATTTTTGCACTAAATTTCTGTAAGTAATAGGCATGTATACAATTCTTTCAGCAATCACTTGTTAGCACTTCTAGATTAAGTATTCATGTTTAATACAACTTAAGTGTTCTTTACAACGTGCATGAAATAGATGGTCATCTTTTCCCATCAGAAATGTGTAGGTTATGCCTACCCTATACAGGAATGGAGCTTTAAACCCCTAAGAATTCCATTCTTTTTTATCAATGATGCCAGTAATGTCAGTCTGGTATGTGATCAGGTTATGAAGCAGAAAATTAAGACCCAAAAGGTGATCACAAGGTATCTGGATCCATGTTATCGAAAAAGGTTTTCCATAGATTACATTTTACCTGCCTTAAAATCTGCCTCTGACTGAACAACTAACAGCAGAGCTTTTGGACTTTGAGGCTGCAGGACAATCTGAGAACTTTTGTAGGAAAACTGAGATTCATCCGCTATTGGGATTTAAATCAAGTGTCCCAGGTTTTGCTACTTAAGAACAGGCACCCAAAGCATCCCACTAGAAAACAGGAAAAATTGATTCTGAAATATCTACCATCAATGCCTACAGGGAAAAAAAAAAACAACCAACCAAACAAGCATTTCAGATCTTGCAGTCATGTCTAGAGATGTAAAGCAAGCTTTCTAGTCCATTAAAATTTTGCTCAGATGTTTTCAGGCTGGACTGGATGGACGCCAGGAATTTTCAAATTTCTGGTAGAAATTAGCCACAAGTTCCAAGAAAACTTTGTTTTGGAAACATCAGAGTATGCATGGTCTTCCCTAAAGGAAAGTTGTTACATACTCTGACTATCCAGCTATGTGCTGCAATTGCTCTATTAAACTGGCAGGCTTGTCTGGTTTATTTCTGTGAATGTCATTTTCAATGGACAGTAGGAGAGGTCCTAAAATCTTTCACCTCAGGTCCTGGGTGACTTCATTCAAGGACAATTTGTAGGATGTCCACTGCCAAGCAAGAATTCTCACTAACTGTAGCTACAGAGCTTCAGGCTGGTCCTGGGTCTTTCAGACTCTGAATCTTAGCTCTGCAACAGGTAGCCTCAAGTGTAATAACCTGTGAAAAATAAAAGAAGGAAAGCAGTGAAGAAGCAGTGGGCTGCCCAAGAGCCAGAGCCCAGGAATAGGCTGGGCAAAGGTTTACTTGAGCCCTGTCCTGAATCCAGTGTCCCTTAAGTCTTCTTGATGTAAGTGACAGGGACCATAAATTCCAAAGAGGAAATGTTCGTGGAAACTGGCAACTGATTAGCAACCCACTGGATGCTCAAAATGACACGATTTCATAGATGTAAAGAAGTTATGCTGGCCAGAAAATAGCCTGGTTGTAAGAAAAGGTTAGAATAGTGCTACAAAATAGAATACAAAATAAACCAAGTTTTCTGATGAATTTAAATAATTAATGACAATGAATATAAATTAAAAGTTTAAAAATGTGTCTGGCTAACAAGAAATGTAAAGACAGATTGATACCAAGACAATCAGAGTATGTTTAAAACACAAAGAACCAAACTGGGAATTCCATTTCTAGACGCAGATGATAAAATCATGGACCATCAGTGCAAAACAGGTAGAAATAGTCAAAAGTTATTTCAATTCTGTATTTGGAACCAAGCTGCAGCTATCAAAAATTTATAGAAAAGAATTACATTATAAAATAATTAGAAAATTTACCTCCTGTGGTAGAGGGGATAATAAAACAACATCTGTGTGCCCCTCAGCCCCTCAGATCAATAGACCTAGATAACTAACTCTCAAAAACATTAAGAGAACTAACAGAGCCATATGACAAGCCGGTAATGTTTGTTCGTTTCTTTACAAACCTTAGAAATTATTATACTATTATATGGTTTATCCTTTAGTCTAGTGCCCCATTCTACCTACTTACTTCTTTTGTAGGAGAAGTTACTCTAAAGAAATTTTATTGAGAGCTACAAAACATACTTATTTTATGGATATATCTATCCCACCCATTGAGGGATATTGCTCCACATATTGAGGGGCTGATGGGTTGGGTCAGTTTCACGAGCTTTTCTTTATTTTATCGTCTTTCATGAATTTTCACATTCAGTTATTATTCTGTTCTAGGAATATTTTGGAGGGGTATGAGACTATATTAATTTCTTTGGTTTGAAGCTGGAGCATTTCCTGCATCATTTCAGAGCTGAGACATTGAATTCCATTGGCCGGTGGACTATAGCTGCTCAGTTGATGCCAAATCACAAACCTCTCTTATAAAGGCTGTGGAAGTGCTAAATTGGCAGAGATTGAGATGAAGTCACTATATTTAACTGATGCTTTGCCATAACGTCCTTAAAGTCCATGATCAAACATATCCCAATGCATTACGCAGCTGCTCAAATATATCACTGCTTAGACAGCAGTATGTTTTTATTGGATTCAACCCATGCAAATGCCCTTCCTAGGGGTAGCATTTTACACAAATTATATTCATTTCTTCCATGAGCTGTTAGGCTGGAAGTGAAGTTTCCTGTAGGAGAAATAAATATGATCTAAGATCACAGTTTTTATTTATTGCATTTTAGTAAGGAAGAAAAAAATGTTTATTGCATTACTGGTTAAAATAAATAACTTTAGGAACATCAATGCCACAGGAGTATCCTCTCCATTTTCTAGTCATTTCAGCTAGAAATATCCCTGCCATGTTGTGCTTAGGTCCTGACCTTCTTATATCTTATAATAAAAGGGAGTTCTTGCCATTGAACTCTCTATTCAGCATGAAGAACTACTGTTAAACCTTATTTCCACTGCAAAATGCTTCATTTCATGCCTACCTGCCGTGTCCTTTTGAGCCACTGTGATATACTCTGTAACATCTCGTGGCTCATGCTTCATCACCAGAAATAAAGCTGAAATAGCTCTTCACCTAATTTTGTCTGATAAATTTGGCAGTATTTCTCTGAGGTAAAGGGACGGCAAATTTTAGGTGAAGAGTCTATAATGAGAAGCCTAAGCTGGTAAAGCCATTTATACTCAGTCATTAAAAGATTATGAAGAGCTCTTTTCATGACGAAGAATAAAAATGAAATTGGATTGTGGCAGTGCCATGAGCTGGTAGGCAGAAATGTCAGGCATGGAAGAGAAGCAACATAAAGAGAATATGCTTCCTTATGTGTACACGCTCACCAGGTCCAGTCACCTAGTGCAGACTGCTGTGTGCCATCCCCAGCTTTGGCCATCTCTGTGTGCAGCATGTGAGCGTGATCCATGGCCACCGGCCTTCAGCTGCAGTGGTGCTTTGTGGACAGCTCGAAAACTGCTGCTTGCCCAAACAGGATTTGTGATAGGTTATGATTTCTGAGTGTTTCCAAGGCACCTCGCAGCTGCACTCACACAGAGTTGTAATTTTTGCATTGTTTCAGTCGTGTTTTACAGTATGGTGTTATGTGCCATGGCTTCATCACAGGTGAGGAGTAGAAAGTTGTAGGGCAGGAGAAGAAAATGAGCATTGGTTGGACTTGATGATCTTAAAGGTCCCTTCCAACCTAGACAATTCTATGATTCTATTTGAAAATGAAGAATTAAAAGGTGTAACCTTGGCAAATGCTTGTAGGAGCTCTGTTGCTGGAGAAATAATATCATGCAATTATACTCTGAACATGAAATTAAATGTAGCTGTAGGAGACTTCCCTGAATGCTGCCAGACTCCTATGACAGGAGTTCACCTGCAACCAGAAGCACTACCTGCATGGGTGGGACTATGATCTGCATGTAGGGCTGGATTATGGGAAAACTGAAGGCAGTAATGTCTTTTCCATAGAAGACGTGCTCTCTTGCAAAAAGCTACTGTAAAGTTGAGAGACATTTTGCTGCAGGCAGGAATCTTATCAAATGCCTAGATATGATATAATATATAATTTGCTACCATGAAAGCAAATTGTGTTCAAACAAACAAATCTAATTTTTTTTTTTTTAAAAAAGGTCTGAAAGGACATTGGCACAATAAAAAGTTGCGTTGATTATTAAAAAAAGAAGTTATTTTATTATCTTAGCTACCATTGGAAAATGTGGTAAGCATTATGATTTAGCTGGTTTAACGCTTCACTTTAAGAACTTTCCAACAGAGTCCCTTCCTGCCCAACACATTCAGCTGAGCCTCCCCTGGGTTTTTTGATTCATAAGTACAACCGCTTCTCTGACGTGCGTAATGTCCCTGGCCATAGGAAGCTTTGGCACTAGCAGGTACAATTCCCTCTGAAGCCCATGAGATATCCACTGAAGTTGAGAGCTGGTTTTTTTTTCCTGAACTGTAATAGGACCAAAAAGTTCCCCATATAGTGCATCTGAGAACACATTATATTTTGCATCTTTGTTCGCTTTTTAACTAGAAATCATATTTGCAGCTTGCTGTGAATATGGTAGCATGGTACAGGGATATAATTGCAAAGGGAAACATGATGAATGACCTTGTGTGCTATCTTCACTACTGTTTAGCTTTGATGGTTTTACATGTGTTATTACTTTCTCTCTAACAATTTAATCTTGTATATTCGCCCTTGAATTTGACACTAATGTATACAACATTTGTTGGGGCTTTTTTTTTCCCAGATGGGAAAAATCTTTGTTACAGAACAAAGAAAAAAAATCCATTTCTTAAAAAAACCCACAACTTGGCTTTGATCCAGTTTAAAAAAAGAAAAGAAAAAAAAAAAGAGCTGCTGTCATTATTAGCAAACCCAAGGGGACCATAAAATTTTCACTGGTGCCCAGATGAAAACATTTGCTTTCCACTCAGGCTGTTATTTTAAATCTGTCTAAAATTTAAATTTAAATAAGATATGTCTGAAAAAATTTGTTGAACTGATGTTTTATTTAGATATTCTTTATCTCCTCCTGAATAGAGCTTCTCCCTATAAATTATTCTTACGGGAAAGAGTTTGCTTTTGTCTCCAAGCTCTTTTGCATTTAGGACATAGAATAAAATCAGTATCAGTTCTCTTGCAAAATACCTGTTGCAACAAGGCCATGTTTTATTTTCTGCCATTCCTGCAAACCAGTACTTTCAGTATTTAAAAACAGATTTCTAACTTTAAAAAGGGACTAAGCCATTGCTAATAATTTAATGAAATCATGAGCCTTTTTATTTAACATTAGGAACTCGACATTATGCTTTTGAGAAAGCGACCTCAATATAAATTGGATCAGAAAGAACCAGAAATAGAAATTCTCTGGAAACAAAAAGCAGAAAGTAGAGGATTTCTTTCTTGCTGAGCCATTTGCCAAAAAACCTAACCCAGGCTAATGAAGTTCACCAGATTAAAAAACAAAAGAACAACAAAACCAACCAAACCAAAACTAAACAACAGACTTGGATTAGTTTGAATATTCTCAATATTAATTACTTGGTTTTTACCTGCAGAATAGATCTGTTGTCCTTTTCTCCATTCTCTGTCTACGGCATCTCATTTTTTTGCCTCTGTCTCTGTAAACTTCTCAAGCTGCTGCTTTTAGAAAATGTGTTTTTAGGGCATCTTTGCTTCCCTGGGCAGTTGCTCCCAATTGTGCTCTTCTGCCATTCTTCTGCTAATCTCGAAGACGCTGGACACATGTTCCCATATAGTAAATTTTTTTTCCTCAGACTTGGAAATTTCTTTCAGGTTGTTTGCATGATAAGCTTAACTAGAAGGACCAACAGATAAGGTGGCATATTATTTTGTTGTCAGGACACCATCAATGTCCAGTCTAGACCATGGAAGATGGTACTATTTTTCTTCCTTCTCCATTTGTCTCTTAAAATTTGCTCTGCAGAAGAGTCGCAACATTGGTCAGATATGTGTTCAATGGGTGTCATGGCAAGGCTGGTGAGTAATCTTCGATTAGGCACCCATTGAGAAACTATTCATGGGGGATTCAGCCTTCTCATGTTTCAGCACAGGAACTGAGTCAGTCTGCTGTCACCAGAGAGCAGCTGTGTAGAAGAAAGAAAGATTTTAATACTGGCTACAGAGAGATTGTGTCTATAGGGCCTGGATGTTTTAGATGTTTAGCTCTGGGTTAATATAGTATCATGTGTACAAGTAATTTCTGTAAGAGGCAACAGGTTTTACTTAAGTTAGAGCATATTCCTGAAAGCAAGCCCATGCTTTTAAGTGATTTTGCAAGTAAAGCTGTTTCCATGAATGAGGGTCTTAGAATGCAGGCCAGTAAACACCGTGCTTTTCCCTGCTGATGCCTCACTGCAGAAGGATGGCCAGAAGGGTCTTTCTCCAACCTCAGGGAGCACTCATTTATTCTTGCTTCCTTGCCATAGAGATGGATGTAGTTAGGAATCACAGTGATGTCCTGCTTTATGAGCAGGTACTTTCTCACAGTTTCAAGAGACAGATTATTATTATGAAGACAGGTAAATAATACACATTATTTTTCAACATGCTTAGAACTTGGAATTTATGTTGGTCATACAGCTCCACTGGACAATAATTCAGTCATCGTACATCATTATTTTAGGTGATGACACATTTCCAGGGATATTTCCATGTTGCATGGATATTTTCCATAGGGCATCTTTGTAAGTGCTTGGTCTATTAAGTGGTGAAGATATTTTACAGAATACACATTATATGTGATGTTTCTTGGACAGAGAAATTAAGCCTCTCGTTCTTATTGAATCGCTTGTTACTACATTTTAATAAGAGTTTTTGAGCAAAAGTCTTGTTTGAAATTACCACTTAATGAATTAATAAAGCGTTAGTCAACATTTCTAAATCCTGCCTTTAATTTAAAAACTCCTATATCTAATGTGATTTTCCAGAGGAAACTGAATACAATTATACAACATCCATGTTCCGCATGACTTTTTTTCATTATGGTCTTTGATGGCTATCAGGGTTTTCTTTTGGTGATTACTAAAGCCAAAGCTTTAAATAAATCTTTTCAAATAAATAAGTATCTATTGTTATGTTCAAGTGCTTGTGTGGTTAAACCCTTCTCCTGAATAAACTTTGCTTAAATTTCTGTCACTTGTTTATGTGGAATTTTAATCTGTTTGAATATTTGCATCTGATGTTTCCTCCTGGTCTGTCAAGTTTCAACAAGTACCAAAATTCCAGTACTAAGCACTTATAATTGTAACTTATAAATCAATCTGATGTGTGCAGAGACCAGATAAATGTACATCAGCTTAGGTTTCTCATCAGAGTTTCTGATGCTAGATATCGAGGCAGAACAACAAAATTAGCATTGACTTGCAGCAGTGGTGGCTTTGAAGGTCTTATTTTTCTACACGGATCCTCCTCATATATAAGATGAATCTCTTTCCAAACAAATATTTACTAAGAATACACGTTACAACTACTTTTGTGAATGTAAATGCATTTTGAATAGTTATGGTTTGATAGAGTTAAACTACATCTGCCAGTGAAAAAAACTTCCCCAGTAAAAGCACAAAATTTAGTCAGCATAAATGAGCCTCAATAAAAGCTTTTAAAAGGCACCTGCTAAATTAAAGTCCACTGCTCTCCCCATCCCTGGGCAATCCAGGTCTGCTGGCAAAAATCGGTAGCATAAACATAGCCTGATATTAGTTCACAATGCACTGTTTTGCCGCTGTCAAAATTAGTTATTGTGTAATAGCCAGGAGGTGGAGGTCTACCAGCAATTTTCCAGATATACATATTAGTTGCTTTATAACAATACTGATGGTGAGCACTAAGCTTAGCAAACTGTCTCTGTTCAAGAAATTGTTTAATTTCTTTTGTTCTGATGTTATCCTATGACTTGGTTAAAACATACAGAGCTGGCTAATATTTTTCTAATTATTTCTAATGTTTCTTACACTTCTGTAACTTTTGAGCTTTTACATGGATTTTTTTTTAAAGCCTATGGATGTAAATTAATATTGACTTGAAAATTAGCACTTTCGTGCAAGGGGATACTACAAATCTTTTCAGAAATTATCCAACTTACAAGAGAGGCTTTACAGGGGAATTAGGAGAGAAGTTAGTAGGGTTGTTTGATGTTGTGTCAGAACATCTGGGTTTAGCACCAGCATAACACTGTCATATGGAAGCTGTACATTTTCTTAAACTGCCATTTGGCTTTGTTTTACAGAATTCTTATTACAGCATTTATAGAAGATAATAAACATAAAATGTCTTTACTCTACAGCTTAGTATAAAAACTTCTGTATGATTTATTTCAGTGTTTAAATTTATTTTCTTGCTTGTTCTCAAGTGCTTTTAAAACAACAAAGATACGAACTTCTGTATTCAAGCATACTTAGATATTTTTTTTTTTTAAATATTGACTGTCAATCAAAGCTGTAAATTGTCCACTGAAATCTTCCACCTGTGATTAAAGGGTCTTGGGAGTGATTTTTTTCAGGAGTCATGCAAAATAGTCATCTGAGCATAGGCAGAAGATGAGTTCCCTCAGTGCCCTCAGATGCTGTCAGTAGGAGGAAACATACATTGCCACATAAGGTGCATGGCCTGAATCCAAACAGAAAGCCAGACTACGATGAGCAAGTGAGCAAAGCAAACCTACTTCACTGATTATTTTTTTTTTAAATGAAAAAATCCTAGTGCAAGTTTGCTGGCAGATTCCCCTGTCTGAATTGTAAGAACTGAACGGCACTTTTCCACTTTCTCTCTTCATAGCCTCTGCTGTCCAACTATGATGTGCACCTACATACAAAAAAAGATGTATTAGCGCAGGTCTATTACCCTTTAGATAGTGTCATGGTCATTAGGGCCCTCTCTGGATGTAGGAAAGGTTGCTCAAACTCTCTTCAAGTTTCTCTAGCTCAGAGAAAGGAATGGAACGAGAATTTTTACTGTTCTCAGAGAGCAACAGAATACTTGGACAATCCATATTTCAGAGGCAATCTGTAGCGGTCCTGCAGTACTGCTTGTGGACGCAGGAAATTGGAGACTTAAAAGTCATCTGAAGCTGTAAAGAGAATGTAGTATAACAGACCAGCAAAGGTGGCAAAACTTCACTTTTATTTACAGTAGGGATAGGTGGGCCACCTTCTTGGGTTTGGTTTATGGGCATCTGGTTTTCATCTTCAAATTTCTTGTTCTTTTGTTTTTAAAAATACATTTAAAATGCCTCCTTTGGTGTGTGTAGGGGGAAGGTTCTGGATTGCTTTTGTTAGGATCTTACACCATTTTTTTGCTCGTCTGGGGAAAAAAAAGAAAAGTTTTTTTTTGTTTATTTGTTTGTTTCAGGCTGACCTAGGTTGTTTACAGTTTTCAGTCCAAACACTGGAACAAAAGTCCTCTCCAAACCTGCCCACACCCCCAGCCCTCTTTGTGTAACTTTACACTGGAACAGAACTATGAGCCAGTTTGTCTGGGCCATGTTCCCAAGGACAGTCTGATATTTTTTGAGTATCTTCACATCAAACAAAACCAGTAACAAAAGAAAGACATCTTTTCAGTTTTAATTCCAAATGAAGATAGGAGGGAAAATGAAACCTGTGTGTGCTGAAGAGCAAAAACTGATAGGAGAGGTAAATAATATACCAAGTTTGCATAGAGTAGAAACAAGGCATTATAACAGAATGATATATTTAAAAATATAGTTCCTTTAAACTTCTTGCTGACTTGAATTCCAGCTTCAGTGAGGCTTGAGATCTTGCTAAAGAAATGTCTTTTCCTCGTTGTTTGTGACAGGACAAAACAGCACTGTAAGTGACAAGGAATTATTAGGGAAATATCTTGGCATTTTTAATGTAAGAAAGGAAGCAAATCATGGTCATACGTATCTTTTGTCTGGCTCGGAATTATCTCTATCACGTTGGAAGTTTTTATTCGGAAGTCTGTGTTGACTCTCATGATTAGGGCCAGAAATCCTACAGCTGACAGGAAAGTGACCTATAAATAATGATCTATGATGGACTTGTCATATAGTCACTAAATGAAATATTCTAGTACCTGTTTCCTTTGTCTTGTTTCACAGTTTCCGTCTTCTTTAAGGTTATTCCTTTTGACATATCCCGCTAGCTGTCTGGGAGGAATGGGTTTTCTTTGTCTTGTAAGTGTATTCCATTTTCACCAGAAAAGTACCATTGAATGTATTATTGGAATCATTTTTGTGAACAAGTACTCCACTTGAATATGGCTGGATACAGTTAGTATTGGGTTTCCAAGTTAAAGTTAAATATTTTTTTAAAAAAGAAAAGTTTATAAATACGTGTCTACAGATATATTGAAAAACGGGACCAGGAGGAGTTGCTTACAATGCAGTATGAATTCTGGACTTTTGAGCAAATGAAAAAGTCAGAATTTAGTAAGAATACAAATTTACAACACATCAAATACACTATAGTAATTACCTGCGTGCATTCTCTAACAACCATGCAGTATAAAGAACATCAGGCAGCTCATGGTAATAGCCCATCTTCACTCTCTTAGCCAATAATTAAACAGTATTTCAGCAAGGAGGACATTACTTCATCTCATTACTAATGGTGAAAAATGTGCATGTGGGATGATAATATCATGTAGCAGATGCTCTCTGATTTTGCATCCCAGGTTTTTGCGTGCTAACTTGTGTGGTCATGTCTTTAATGATATGAATCCAACAATTCCCTTGATACCTCTAATTGATAATTCCTGAAAGGATCTGTGCCAGGTCTGTCCACAAAAAGGGAACATTTTTGACATTGAGGTGGAGAAAGATGTTAGGAGAGAGAAATCCCAGCACCACTATAGTTGATGTGAATTTTACCATTGAATTTACTGAATTCCAGATTTCACTCAAACTTGCAGTTCCGATCTCCCTTGTACTGTGAATTAAGAGACCAACAGAAACACCCATGCCAAATGTGCTTGGTTAACATGCTTTCTGCAAGCCTGCCAAAAAGGAACTCCCCTTGCAATACAGTTCAGTAAGCATTATATGTGTAGCATTAGCAGTTGACACTGCTTAAAAGGCTGCAATATAACATTGCGTGAAAGAACCACTGTAAAAACTGGGTTTTGTGATATCTATATTTCTGTAAAATTTGCAGAAAGTTTATATTGGCAAATAAATTAGGGTAGGATTAATGACAAGCAATAATTCAGTTATTTTGACCTTTGTTTTGGTTTATAAGCTTACGTCATCTCCAAGAAAAGATGGTGTGACTTCAAGACCCCCATTGTTGTATCTGCCAGTCTCACCTTCCCTCTTTTTTGAAGCAAAGGTGATTTACTACAGGAAAAGGAATTATAAATTTGTCTAAGTGGCTTAGTAGACCAGATACTTCCTCTTGAGACTATGCCTTGTTGATGGAATAAGTCACAATATTATTTGTTTCTAGCTGAATCTCAAGGATAACTTTTATCTCATGTATAATTCAGCTCACTGTGTTTGAGTAACTCAACACATACGCTGTTCACTCATCACTTGAATGCCAATTTTTTAGCCGACATCATTTTCTGTTGACCTACAGTAGAAAATATGCTGTGATCTGTGCCATGGCCATTACTTGTAATGCCTATAAAACAATCGGAGTGACTAACACAGGCCTTTGAAGATGACTTATATATTCAAACTATGCTTATGATTTAATTTGCTTTAGCAAGCTTGTGCATCTGCTCATAAAAATGTCACTTCGTGGCCAAGCTGGAAATGATGTTTTTCAACTGCAGTGCTGCAGTTGTTCTGCTCATCTGGCTGGTCGCACACTAATCACAAAAAAGAGGAATCATAGTTCATAACTGGAGATGGACCTATTCCACACTTCGTTCCCTTTTGTTTAGCAAGCTTCAACAAATGAGGAGGTACAGCAATAGACTGTGAAAGACATGTTTGTAAAGGTGCTAATAGTAAAAGCCCTATAGATATCAATGGTGAATCAACTTTCTGTTTCTGTCCTTCTCTAACCAGCTGTACAAAACAGTCCTGGAAAGTTATAGTACAGTAGCTGAAAGAAAGTGGACAGAAACACAGAACAGCTGATATAAACAGAGTGGCCATAAATGTATACAGTGAGGGAACCTGTGGTTTCATACTTGTATTCCAGCATTTGCTTTAATGGAGTTATGAATGGATGAAATCTGCTACATTTCAGTCAAACTCTTCATACTGGGGCATTTACCCTTTGTATGCTATTTACATACTTATATTCATTAGAAAGTGTGTAGATTTCACACTACTACCCTGGTAGTCTGAATGTCATGTATGGTATTGGAAATCATATTAATACTGAAATAAGTCATGATCACTCTGCGATGGCAGGAGAATGAAAGCACATGAATATTCCCAATGCACCAAACATGTCCTTTCAGACTGGTCAGGTATCATCTGGACAACTAAAGAGTCCACTGCATTCAGCACCTCATTTCGAACTTTTCATCCTGTGTAAAACAAACTTCACAATATGGCAACCCGCTTGCTGTAGTGAAAGCATCTGAAAGGTATAGCTTCTCATCCAGATAGCTACTGTTTGGTTGCTGCAAAGGAAACAGAAAATGTGATATTAAGAGTACACAGCCTATAATGAAATAAGTGAGTGCATGCATACTTTAATCTGTAAAAAAACCTTTACCTTAATAATAATTGAAGGAAGTAAAGCCTTTGGATTTATCACTGTTTGCCTAGTTGAGAGGACCTAAGTTTGTTCAAGCTTACGCTCTCTAGCTTCCAGGATAGCAGCAAGAAATTCATTTTAATTTTAGGATACTTCTATGAGCACAGGACCCAAAAATTATATAGGAGTGCTTGGCCTGTTCTCCATCTGTTAGTAAACAACATATTATCTTTTCTCTTCCAAATGATGACTGGCCATTTCCTCATTTGCCCATCTGCTTTTGTAACCTTTTATAAAAGGATTAGAAAAGTCCCTGTTGTGTATGCTTAGCTAAGAAATTTGAGATTTTGAACCATTATTCAGTCTCCTTTAGATGCATGATTTAAAACTACATCTAGTAAGCTGCTAGGGGTTAGTAACACACCAGAAACATGTAGATTTTCAATGATGCAGGAAACACAGTTTGAATTTCTTGCTCTTACCATCTCAGAGATTATTACTCAGCAGAAAATATTTCTTTGCAAAAGACCTTTCTTCTCCAGATGTAGGTTTCAATGTGGCATCAGTACAAAAGATTTGGAATGCTTTGCCTTTTTAGAAAAACAATTTTAACAGATGATTTTCTGATTAACTTACAGCACTTGCCAAAGCTCTTGCAGAATTCTTCAGTTCTAATATATTTGACTGAATAGTAGCCTGCGGAGTAACGTCAAATAAATGCATATTTCAAACAAGAGCAGGGGGAAATGTAATTTTCCACCCACTAACAGGCTGACCATATATTCAGAAGTGGTATTTGGCAGGAGCTTGACTCAATAAGTTATGAATAGCCGCTGCCCACTGTTTTACTACACCCCCTATACAGGGCTGCAGAGAGGACCTGCAAAGTCTACAATTGCAAAGGGGACCCAAATTCCAAGATTGTAGGAGTCTAATATTTGAGATCAGCAGGAGAACGACAAAGCTGGCAATGAACAAGGAAGAAGCAGAACTCTAATCAAGAATGAATTAATGCTGATGTGATGATTTGAAACCCAGCTTTAAAAATAAAACAATAACAGATCTGGCTCTATAAGTTCTGATATTGCCACCCAGCCTGAATTACTGTTGACAGCTTGTAACTTTATTGCACCAGCATGCCTGATTGCTGTCATTATGCCAGAGATTTGATACTTCTGAAATTCAAACTGGGAAGGAGAGAAGATCGTATCTGAAAATAAACAATCAAGGAAAATTTCTGTGGCAGAGGCTTGTTTACCATGTCTTCAGATGGGCAGCTGAGAGAGTCTGGAGGTTGCTGAGTATGGATTCCATAAGAAAAGAATTATATGGTGCTATTAATACTTAGCAATTTCCGTCTGTAAATTTCTACAATGAAACTGAGCATTTTTCCTCTATCTTATGGGTGTAGAAACCAACATGTACAGCATTTAAGGAGAAATTTTGCAAAAGGGCATGAAAAAGGAGTTTGAATCCCAATTCCCTATTGTGGCAGAAGCCCAAGCTCACACAGGACTTGATCTAGAGAAAAAAAAAAAACAAAAAACAAAACCACTGGAAAGTCTTCCCCTGATTCCAATTGGATTTGAAACAGACCTACAAGTCAGCTGCAGATCTCAGAGGCAAAGAGGCATAACAGAGCCCCTCCTACATCCTTTAGCTAATGGCCAAAGCAAAACTGCAGTGTAACTCCTTCAGACAGGTATAACTTAAATCAAAGGAGTGATCTTCCATATAATTTTCTCCCTTGAGACACTACAAAATGGTAGTAAAAAGGTAGTAAGAAATCTGAGCTGATTTTACATATTAAAAAAAAAAAAGAAAAGTCCTTATATATATGACCTTTTAACCTCAATTAAAATGGACGCTGTAAGGATGCTGCCGGAGAGAAGCACGTGCCACAGATATGAGCACAATGAGTTATAGAGTGTGGGTTTCTCTCTTTGTGATGGGATATTGCTTAGTTGCAAGAGCAGCGCCTCTGCAACTTTGCTCAGCTGTTTTTACAATGGCTTAATCTTGAGACCTGTTGCCAGTCTGTGCCAGCAGTGTTGGTCTGTGCACGAAGCCTCCCATCATGGTGTTGCTCTGATATGTGCTATTGTGCTTTCCTTTTAATGTTTCATGCCCTTTGTGGTGTTTTAGTTTTTCTCCGCAGAAGGTACCGAAGGGTACAATACTCGTGGGTCTGGTGGAGGACCCGAAACGGCAATCCTTCATTTAACAACACTTAATGAGTAAGGATGAGATGCTGCTTCCTTTATTATGTTCTACAGCACAGTATTTCCCATCAGACTCAGGCCAGCAAAATCCACTGGAGGGCTATTTTTCCTCTCTACCTTGTGCAGAAGTGGAAAAATATCAATTAGAAAGTGTACTGATGCTTTCTGAATGGGACTTCTGAGTGCAAAGTATGGTTCAAAAGACACTGGGAGAAACACAGTTATAAGGAGTGTTGCAGAGAATAAGGTAACAGTACATTAGTGTGTGCCTATAAGCTGATTCATTGAAACAAACATCTCATTAAAATGAGGCAGATTTTTATAACTAGTTATACTCCTTGTAGTTCTCAATTTTAGTTAACACCTTAGCCAATGCAACTGTCATTTTGGCTAGCATCAGTTTGGTTGCTAGTCTAGTGCAAGGCCATCTCCAATCCTCAGGAATTGTCAGAAACACTTCCCTTTAAAAAAAACTTCCATGAAAGTACTTCTGTCTCTACAGGTCTAGGAACATCAGCACTGCACTGCTGATCTTTTAGGCTTTGGCAATACAATGAAACAATTACAAATTAGGTGGGGTTTCCCTTTTGCTTCAGAGATCTTGAGCACACCTACTTCCATCCTGACAGCAGCTACTTGACATTCAAACCACATGAGGGGCAGCTAATGTCGTAACAACAACTACAAATCCACCCAAAAACATTTTGGAAATGCAAAGGACAGGCTCAAACTGCTTCAGCTGTGTTAGTCAAAAAGATCCCCCAAATCTACAAAACCTACATCTAGCCATGCCCTGGCCAATTGCTTCAAGACGCCAGGGCCCAGCCCATCAGTACTAGGTGCTTTGTTTACGTTTCTACGGTAGTACACAGTTCAATTCACATACTAGTGTATCTATGGCGGGAACATGTAATGGAATTCAACCTGATGTGGCATACAGTCACTTTAAAACTGAGTAAACTATATTGAAATCAGGGGCGTATTTGAGGTGGAACATGCTAGTAACATAGGGTAGTGGAGAAAACAAGAGACAGGAATTTTCAAAAAATACTTTTTGAAACCAGTTTTCTTTCACTTGTCTTCAAATTCTTCGTAAGGGTTTGGTTTGCGTTCTCTCCCTCCATGCCTCATAAGAATGACATCTGTTCTTACTGATAGCCTGCAAACTGTGTGTCTGCTATCAGAATTTCATATCAGATACCTTCTGTCTTCATCCAGGCTTCTTTGTTTATCTACTTAAGGTGATATGTTTGTTTTTGAATATATAAGCTCTTTGAAGCAGGAGTTTGTATAAGATCACACAATCTTGGCCTGACCTGGCTCTATACTTCAGGCCCTCCTACAGTCTTTCTCTGTAGTTCTCTATGTTTGTATGCATGTGTGTTTGTATATATAATAAGTTTATAAGCAAGTTACAGAAGCTGAGTTGTGAGAAAAGGTAAATGAAATTAATTTAAGTTCATTTTGCTTACTGAAATGGGCTGACTTGTGGCCGACACGGAGCTTAGAGCCCATGCCCTATTAAAGCTGACTGTTCTTCATGTACAGAAGGTGGTTCAAAGAAAAATGCTCCTCTAGTACATTTTAGCTTTGGGCTGTCTATTTCCAGAGAGATGCATAAACTTTGTAAAACAGATGGCTACACTGACAGCTTGCCAGAAACCTAGGGACCACGCTCAGTCTACATAAAAACATGAACAAAATCCCTATTTATTTCTATCCATAACACCTCTAATAACTGAGTTGAACTGAACTGCTGCTGTTTAAACCCAGCAGTGATGGGTTTTATTGTAAAAAACTGTGGGGGTAAGTGGTGATGACAGTCCTGGTTTACGACCTTTCCAGGTAGCACCTTAGATAACCCTTTCTTTGTTCAAAAAAATGAGGGACCTTAGTAGAAACCATTTAATCTAGTATGCTGGCAATCCATGCTTCAGTCCTCTGAAGCAAGGAAATGGGATTTCCTGACATAGTGTGCCAATGCAAAATGCATTACGTGCTACTAAGGGAGCCCCTGGTCCACCCAGTGCCAGGAGGCTCATTTAACAGTTTTGCTAACATGGTTTTCAGTACAAGATACACAGCTTCTCTAGCTTGTTAACCTCTTCTGTGTTCTGAATATACTGGATACAAGGGAAAAATATGCTGCAGGCATGGGTGTACGTACCAGGTATGACGAAGACCAACAGCTTCTTCTTTACTGAGCGAGTCAAGCAAAATATAGAAGATGTAACAAACAATGCTTACTGTAGCTTTCCACTGACATTCAAATATGGAAAGGTTTTTGTCTTCAATCTTTGAATTGTTGAGCTAACCTTGAATATTACCAGGAAGAAATGCCACCTAAATCTCAGAGGCATATACATCAGAACATAGCATATTGTAGCTGCTGTTCTTCACAGCTTTTTGAGCAGCTGCTGAAGCTGAAGGAATGAAATATATATTAAACAAATGCAGCAATACAGACCAAGAAGTTTTGTCCTAGAGGGAGGCTGAGTACACTTCGTATCGTACAGTATTTACTCCTTCTGCTTTCTCCTCTTGTTCAAACAGCAGGACTCCAAGGCAAACAGCCAAGAAGGATTCAGCCCTTCGCTGAGGCTGATTCCACAAGCCTGCCACCCTTTCACAAGCACTAGGCTATACATTTGCAGAGGAGAGCTTGATTGACGCTTCAGTGTGATGAAGCATAAATTCAATATTTGGACTCTATGTTTACTGGTAGCACAAAAAGATGAAAATTCCTTATTAGTGCCTTCCAGAGCTGTGTGAAGCCTCACGTGCAGCCTGACCTAGAGCTGACCCTGTGCAGATACAGTAGAGGTTTCTGGTTAGCTTGTTAGGCAGCAAAGGGATCTATCTGCAGGGTGAAGCTTGGGGCTCCTGTGCAAAGTACTGTCAGAGGAGGGGTCTTGAGTGAGCTCTGTCTTTAACTTTGAAATCCATGTGTGAGAGCTGCCTTTTAATGACTGATGGGATTTGCAAGGAATCCCATTGCTACCATCCTGGACATGGATGCAGTCCTGGCCTGCTAAAGTACTCTTGGCTGCAAGGATGGAGTTGATGATCATCGCCCGGTTTCGCAATGTACCACTCAGCTTAGAGAGTGTTTTTTTTCCTCAGTCTCAATATTATAGTAAGTTCTCTACAAGCTGAGACGAAATATCTCTGGGCAGTCTTCATAGGTGTCTGAGTCTGCACCAGAGAAACATTATTACTGTGTTGACGAGAATTGATTGGTCTGGGAGTTATCTACCAGGTTTTGCAATAACTATAGTTCCTGCCCCAAGCGCTGCGACCCCTTAACTCCCCCTTGCCCTTTAAGCTCTACAAGTTTTATTGTTAAGGGATTTCCACCCCATCCCTATTCATTACCTTGGAAACATAAACAGAAGCATTACTGAAAATGTCTAATAATGAATTTAGCCTTAGCACCCTACTGGGAGGTCGAGGAGCATTATTATCCCCGTTTTACAATTGAAGAATAAGTTCCAAAGTTCAAGGCTGTCCACCAGATCTCCTTCCGCCAAGTCTGTCCTGCCTATGTGACTAGGCTACTAACTTGAATTCCTCTGCTGACCACGAATACAACAGAATCAACTGTCAAGATAGGTGGTCTCTCATGTAATCATATTCGAAACATTTGAGGCTCACTCTATATTAAAAACAACAGTTTAAATCCTACCCATAAACTTGCCAGCAGTCGCTACAGGTTGCTGCAGCATCAGTTTAATAGTCTCTCTGTGTGATACACTTCTTAATTAGAAGGTAGAACGCAGCTGCTGGAGCTTAAGCTTCTGTATCATCTCTACATGCGGCCCCTTTGCAAAGCCCAAACCTGACTGTGACAATTGCACTAAGAGCTGTGTCCTTCTCACTCTTTCACAATGGAGATGAAAAAATCACAGGTATCTCAGTTTTCCCTGTAGCTAGCCGGACAGCCAACCAGATGCAGTGTGCTTACTCTAAGCATTGAGAAACCAAGACACTGGTTTTAAAATAACGAGATACTACAGTTTTGTTTCTTTGAATTTGTCTTCATGTTTTGTGCAGACCGTATTCATGGTTTAAAGTATTTCCTCAAAACCAAAAGAACTTCAGGTTTGGTGGGTTTCTTCAATGAGGGAGAAAGTATTTGTATAATCTCTGGAATCCTATTGTGTGGACTCTACAAAACATAACAATTCTGATCAAGTTGCAAAGTACAGAAAAACCTCTCTTGCAAGCACCTGAAGTCCTCAGGATGTGGTCACAGAAAACCAGATATTGCCAACAACATAGAAATGAAGAAAATATCTCATGTGGGAGAATGGAGAAATTAAAGGTCTTGTTATAGTTGAAACTCTTTGGCAAAGTACAAGACAAGTGAGGCAAGTTCAAAGAATGCTCTACTCCATATGCTCAAGCAATGAATGCTAGGCAGAAAGAAAATACTTAAGGTAATGTTATTTTGTACAATTTTGGTCTATTTAATAGTTTTTTTGTTAACTCAGGCCGATAAAATGAGCTGTGAAGATACAGTACTGTACTCTGGGTAAAAAAAAAAGCAAAGTGGAATGTAAAAGAGACATTTTGAAAGGACTGAAAAGGAAAAGTCTATTTGGAGCCTGTGCTTAATGTGAAGAGAGGTACAGCTAGCAAAGGGATTCGCAACATAGAGCTGAACTAAGCTTACTCTGACAGTATGGGACTAGACTGTGCTCAGCATGGCAATCAACAAGTTATACAAGTCAGACATATGGAAAAAGAAATGCACTGAATGCATTTTGTAAACTGGGTAATGGTCATCATGAACAAAAAGGACGATAATACCACTAACTTAGATGAACGTTTTGTAGCTGCAAGTGGATAAAGTTTCAGTGAAAGATGAGTTGACTACCAACCAAAAGCATGTAGGATAGCCTTTCCTTTAAAATAGAACACATAACATGACAGTGAAATGCTGGAAAAACCTCAAAAAGACAGACATAAATTAAAATTCAGGACACAAGGAGAAAAATTCCCACTAGAAGAGTTTGTGAACCACTGATGACTAGGTATTAGCCCCAAAGACACATATAAAGGTGCTAAGGATAAGAGCATCCAGGGTTGGGTAAGAAGTCTATAAAGCCTTCGATCTCACAGAAAGGGTATATGTGTTAGAGTGGCAGAAAAGTGCAGTGGGTGAAAAGCCTTTGATAGTGTCCTCCTGGGAAGAGGGTGATAATCAAGGACAGAACAGAAGACTTCAGGCTTCCCATACATTAAACTATTGGGGAAAAAAGAATTATAAACCCATTAATTTAAAAAGTAACACCTTTGTGAAGAAAAGAATCATATATGTATAAGAGAAGGAAGGGAATTGAGTATAAGGCAAATGCCACATATTTGTGTACACTTAATAAATCATCAGAGTTCTGGTGGGTACTGCTTGAAAAAATGGGACTCATGTTTGTCCGTGTATCCCTTCTTAAATCTTTTAGTTTCTTACCCTGTCACTTGAGCAGCAAGGTGTTTCAAAGGGTTTCACAGAGAAAAAAAAAAAATGAAGGCACTAGAAACCAGCTTTTCAGAGACAGGGAGAACCAAGTAAAGTGGTATAAAGGACTATTTTGGGAAGAGTTTGAGCTGCTGCATAAACAACAAATCCAGGGTGCACTTCTAAGAAAAATTAAAACTGCAAGTTGCATAGTTAAAGCTGGCAAAAGACATGGATTCTGTGGCTGTGTAAAAGGGTTCAGGGGTAAACTATGCAAAAACAAACAAAAAACCCCGCTTACTATACTTCCTCAAGAATAACCTTAGTGTGCTATTTGGAATAGATACCCAGAGTACACAAGAAACAATTCTTATTAAAGAGTTCAAGAAATTAGAGTTAATTAAGCTGCAGCCAGGAAGGATGTGGAATATGGCATAATTAACCTTACCCTATTACGCTTGTGCTGGCAGCTAGGTCCAGGAAGAAGGCTTAAAGTGAGCAGTACTGGACAGTTTTAGGAAATGAGAAGCTTGTCTCAATCTACTGCTTGCCTGAATCTGGGAGTTTGTATACAAGTGTCAGGATAGTCTATTGTAGCTGTGGGCTTGCCTGTGAAGAAAACCATTGGTTAGGCCAAATATTTGTTTGAAGTGTGCTCCTTTCAAAATATATCTTGACAACTTGGCTTGGGGGGCTTGAACTCCTTGTTAGGGGCCAGAGCGTAGCTGGAGTGGATGGGGGCTGAAGGTTGAAACTTTGGAACCGTGAGACAACTACTTTGCTTTTCTATACAGTATTTCACCAAGTTCCTATACATTACAAGTGGGGCTGTATTTTTTTCTCCAGCTTTCTGGTGATGTAGCAGAAGCATGCCAGAATTCTTTTGCGTGGAACTAGAAGCAAGAGGGCCAGATTTGTAACCCTGATCCATGGGCAAACTGTGCTCTGAGGAAAAGGACTCAGAAAGATATGCCCAGGAAGGCATATCCTGCCTGAAGTATCTGCTTCTGCTGTTTCAGCATTTGGGGGAGATAGTTGTTTCTAGTGTTCCAGTCATAAGAGAAACCCAACAAAAATAACACGCTGAGCTGTAGATGGGGTTGCTAGTTAGAAAAGTCAAGGAACTGTTGTCATTTACAGAGCTGCATACCTTGCATACGAATACTACATCAACAGCACGAAATGTGTCCATTGAATAAATGTTCATGAAAAAATAGAAACTCACCCCTGACAGCTCGGTGCCTTCATCACTTTATGCCGAATTCAGGGTAATAGTTTGCATCTGCTTTCACCTAACTACCATGCTGCCAGGCACTCTGACGTGAGCTTTTCTCAGTCCCTCCTGCATGAGCTCTTTAAATCTGCTTTAAAGCTATAAATACTCGGATATACACATGTCCATGGTGGGTAGGGCACCTGTTTAAGTGCTTCACTAGATGGCTAGTTACTTGGACAAACAAGAGTGTCTCTGACAAACGAGAGTCTCTCTGTAGAGACCGAGAACATCTGTAGCCACTGCAATCCCTAGCACAGGTGGAAGCAACATCCCTCCCACCCCAGAGGTGAATGCTGAATCCTGATCTTCACCCACATTCAGAGCATTTACTTTAGCTTCTCTTACCCAACATCTGGAGGGCTAGCTTCTCTTCCTTTCCCTTCCAGAAATCTAGTTGCTATAAAAACAAAGCTTTTCTAGATGAAATTTTTCAATAGATTAGATCCAAATTGGTTAGTCATTTGGGATGAACAAAACTACATATTCTTGTTAAATGAACCATTTGTCAAAGTTACCTGGCTAGATCTACGTGTGAATGTCTTACTCATTTTTTCATCCGCAAAGGCAATAATCAAAACCTCCTCAATAATGCTGCTCATGAGGTAAAGACCCTTACTTATGTTGGGTGGTAACCACAACATGGCTTTCAAAGCTTTTTCTTTGAAAGTTTGTCTAGCAAATAAGAAGTTCCTTCAAGCATTTGCAATCTAAAAGCACAAAAAAAAAAAACCCAACCCAAAAGTTGAGAATGCCAGTCTTTACTCCATTTGAACTTCACTGTTTTGTAGAAGTGTTCAGCTGTAAGACTCCTGATACCAGGGAGTTTGGTGCACTGTAAAAGCTGTATTAGGAGAAATGACGATGCATACTGGCAGATGATACAAAGTGAAAGGAATGGAAAGCTCATGGGAGGAAATGATGACAGATGGATTCAAGAGCAGGGCTGAGAATTTGGCACTTGAGGCAAAGCCTAAATGAATTGTGAAAGTCTCCTACAGTAAAGGATGCAGCTGTCTCATGTTATCCACCTAATCTTCCATCTCCAGGAGCAAAAGATCTTTAATGAATGGTGCCAAACTTGTTCTCCTTGTCTTGCATGTGTTGAACAGCACTCATAATATGGAATCTGTCCAGTATTTCTCTTTCTAAATATCCTAAGTCAGCCTTCCTCAGACTTCCTGTGGTCTTCCTCTGGGGGGAAGCTGTCCATTTGCCATCCTCATCTTCACTGAGGAAGCTACATGCAGGTTAGGTCCACCAGTATCCCTTACTGTTCTTACATTGTAATTAAAAATATCAAACCACCGATAATGCATAGTCCGTTCTTAATTTCTTCAAGATCATCTATTTCTGCAATACCAATACCAGCTAAAACTGAACTTTGGATAAATCACTAACAGGACTACAGTTGGGCCACATAAAATATTCACCACATTATTTTGATAAAGTGATTAAAGGGGTGTAATTCAAGATCAGGGTTTTCATGGAGCTGAGGATACTCTTCACAATATTGGTCCAACTATCTCACACACTGGTAGCTCTGGGTATTCCTGCTGTTGTCAAGACAGAACATTTGCAATATTACATATGGTATGCTGATAACTAGCAGGTTATTAATCAGAGATAAAGCACTGTCTTAAGCTGTACAAGAGAAATACGCCATGTGTTTTCTTGTTCTTATTAGTAAATACTAGTCTGGATTCTGTCTGAACTCTTGGTCAATGCTTGGCTTAATGCTTGGTTCAAATGGAGGGAGGATGATGTCAAAGGCAAATGCCGTTGCCTGCAGCAAGTGCTTCTCCCTGAGCTTTGAAAAATTATCCCTTTCTTTTATAAAAATTTTAATAGAAAACAGTCTCCTGACTGGATTTGGATTTATCTAATTCAGTGGTGACATAGCATGTGTCATTAATATAGCTTTTAATTTTATGCATCTAATGCCCAGTCTCCTCTCTCTTGACCATGCACCCACTCGGTCTAGATATATTGACGATACAAAAATAAAAATATTATCACAGGTGGTGATCTCCTTTTGGCCAGCATATTAAAGCTTCTTGCCTGGATAGGTAGGTAGCAAATTTGTGTGAGTAAATAGCACATTTATTTATCATCTTTGGTACTTGGAAAACACCACATAACACATGTAGCATTAGTCTCATTTTTCATGAAGACCCCCAGGGTCAGGAAAAGCTATGGCAACTCTGAACACTCATAGTAGAACCTTTAAAAGACTAGCAGAACATAAAACAAGTTACAAGTCTGCTTGTTTTGAGAGGAGGGTTGGCCAGAAAACAAGAATTCTATTTGCAAAGCTATTTGAGGTTTTAAAATATACAACAATTTTGCAATGGAACATTCATATGACCTTTTCGAATTTCTTATATGTATTGATTCATTCTGGCATAACTAATAACTTGTTGGGTAGAAAACTTTTCTTGGTCTAGGGGGGATTCCATACTGAAAGTCTCTTTCCTCTAGTATATAATGTTTTTCTTTTCTATCTTTCTTAATATTGGTATTTTTGATATATGTGAAATGGACAAGATGGTACAGCTCTAACAGAACAGAAAAATTTGAGCCAGGCAGTAGATCGAGTCAGGAGTCTGAGTCACCCACAATACCTTCAAGCAGTCAGGCTCTTTAACTATTTTGGATAAGGCTTTCTCATTTTGACCAGCAAGTCCATTCTGGACTGAAAAAAATCCAGCCAATAGTGCTGACACTGAAACCAGTATGTTGATTTGATAAATTGTCAATACGTACAGAATTTTTAAATCTCTTGATCAACCTGGCATTGATTGTCTTCTGTAATCACTGTTAAGCTAGATTTAAGAAATTGCTAGGTTTTTAAGTTTTTTTTAGAGAAAGCCAGTCTGTTTTCCTTCAAGTTTAACATACCTTGAAAAATATAGAGGACACAGTTCTTGTCCAAGCACAAGCTTGTAATTACTGCAATCCAAGAACAGAAGTTGATTAAACTATGCTTACAAAGTGAGTATGTAAGTATATCATCCAAGACTTATAATATCTTTCCCTTCCTCGTTACACTCAAGAAAGATTTCTTTCTGATTGTTGACTGGTATAAATTTATTGCTGAGAGTGTGAGGAAAGAAAAGAACTACTTAGAAATTATAACCTGCTTTATAGCTAAAAAATCCTTTCAAACACACTGTAAGCATTCAGTAGCCAAAATGCTGATATCTTCTGAAAAATTGTCTCCTGAAAAAAAAAATATTGGTCCTTAATTGTGGGTGTGGAGTACTTTGCAATTCTGGCTCTGACCTGAACTCAATTACACCTAGTGATACTCAAGCACTGACACATGAATACACCCTCACATCAGCATCCTATTTCTATTTGGCCCAGTTAACTCTTAGAAAAACAAATATTTCTAAACCAGCATAATTTTCCTTGATTCTGGCATGAAATAACCGAGCCACAGCATCTGATGGTGTGAAAGCGCTCTGCTTTCCCTGCCTTGCCCATGTCAAGCGTCAGTCTTCCACATGTTTTCGTGACACAGTCTTGTAGGAGTCAGCAGAGTGCTATATAGACTTTGGCCCGAACAGCTGGATGACTGACTGAATCTGCTCACTGACTTCAAATCACATGTTATCAGTGAAACCTTTGCTGCTGTGTTTCCTTTCATTGTGTCCTTAAGCTGACCATTTCCTGCTCATGTCCTTTAAGCAGAGAATATACAGAAGATCAGGGTCAGCCCCGACGCTGCAAACGCTTCACTTATGGTTTGGGAAGATAAAGCTGTTGTTTTAATAAGGTTTGAACAAACATAAAAGTTGCCTACACTTCTTTTTTTCTAATACAGTCGCAAAGAACTGATCATAAAAATTTCCTTCATCATCAATTTTTAGCCAATATTGAACTGATTTTTTTAAATGTGGTGTGTGGTTCCAGCTGTGATAAATGCAAACTATTGCAATCTGGTGGAGGAACCAGAATGTTTTTTAATGACCCTACACTGTAATCTAAGCCAAGCAAATATAATGATTCACCCAGGGAAGATAAATTATTGCCTGGAAAAATGCCAAAGCATTTTAATTTGTAACTCCAACATGTCTCTCTTGGAACCCATTGTAAAGTGTCTGGGATATGAAGTATTTTCCAAATTGTTATATAACTTCATAATTCACAGTGGTTTTTTCCCCTTCCTTATCCAGCACACGCGTACATATGCTTAATTTAGACCAAAAAAAATTTGCTTTAAATAGCCACCCGAAAAGCCCTTTGCTATAAACCCATGGGAAAAGAAAATAAATTACCTTGGTTGTGATTGTCAATAACATTCAAGATTTGAAGTTGGAGCTGCAGCAGGTGTCAGGGGGCCACTTGTCACCACAGCTTGGAAATGTGACAAATCGTCAGAACCGGTTGGATGTCCTAGGCTGTTATTAGCCATCTGTTCGCAGCTCTGGGCGGGTCAGCTGCCTGGACTTGACCAAAGCCACCCCTTAATTAGAGAATTTACAATCCCAGGCAATTTAGAGCTGATTTTATTTATTGTTTATAAAAGGAAGATGCGTCACACGGCGCAGGGCAGACTTGTTTCTGGGATTTTGTGGAAATTGCGGTGTACAATTTAGGATTCCACTGTCGGAGCCTCCCCAGGGCACCAAGTGCGCGGGAGTCTGTGCGCTGCTCCGACTACCTTCACTTTCTGTAACTTCTTTTCTAACATGTCAGGACTTTCAGCTGTGTAGGAGAAGCTACTCTTTGCCTATTTATGTTCGGTGTTTGTTGTCTGTATAGACATAAGGTTTCAACACAACCAGACACGGGGTCACTCTTGCAAAAGCCCTCCTCAGCTCCTGGTGCTCACAAGTGCTCATCTTTGTTCCCATAACAGTTCCGAGATAAGTCATTCAGTCCTCAGAAATTTGCAAGGTCAGTGACTTAAGAAAGAGTAGGATACTGTTGTGTCTCATCCCTCTAGCAGAATATTAAAGTTTCACCATGTTCCTCACATTTCCAAGGCCAAATAAGTACTTGACAATAGGATAGAAAGAACTTTATTTTGAGTGCTCTAGCAGGCTATGCCCTTTTTTTTTCTGAAACACATTTGGAAATACTCTGTAGCTAATTGGAGCTACTCTGCATGCCAAGGGAAGTTTGAATGAGGTAAGGATAAGGTTAATAAAAAATAAATTATTTGATTGTATTGTATGCTTTGTTAGCTGTCTAAAATATTTTCTGATATTCATTAGTACTGAAGGATATTAATAATTCCATTTATATATTTTTTAAATTTCTTAGTGTACTAATGTGTCTTTTAAGAAATTAATGGCACACTTAAAAGTCCTGAAAAATCATGTAATTAATATCTTATTGTACTAGAACAGAAAAAAGTAAAATTCAGTTCATTTAATTCTTGCTTTTTGTGCTATTGATTTTCTTCTTGGGAAGGAGTGTGGGCAATGAAGATGATCTACTAAATTTTACATTCTTCTATTGCTTATAATACACTTTCCCTATTAAATAATAAAATGGACAGGAATACGTGCTGTGCCTTGGAACGTTATTTAAGCTTGCTCTCACACCTCTTTCCCATAACTGGCCAGTGCTACAGTTGAAAATAGCTATTGTGAACTGAAATGACTCTTTACTATCACCTCCTCCTTCTGTGATTATAGTCTTCAGCGTTCTGTCATGGTATACTAATGCAAAATGAATTGACATGTTTGCTCTAATTTTGAATGGAAGATCAGGAAAGAGAAAGCTCTCCTATGCGGGAATGCTGTATAGGACACATTTCTAGAATGAACCCGGATCGCTCATTCTACTTCTACTTGTACTATAACGCACCTCTGGAGATCAGAGTCCTAAAGATTTTAAAAATCAATAAAGTAACAGTTTATATATTTTATATACGATGTGTATCAAAATATAACATGGGCAATTCTGACTTCAGAGCGTATAGTTCTGTTGAGACTTTCTGCTAAGATCATGATACGAATCTTGAGTGGGTTGCACAGTTTGAAGTACGTTTAGGTAGAATTGAAGACCCTTAGCTAAAGGTACCCAGCTTTTACTTTGACAGTGAATGGATTAGACCTATATTGTGTGTACACGTATGGCTCTGAACATATCCTACCTACCTCCCAGCGCAATTCTTGTTTTTGTGAAACTATATGCAAGACTTTGTGACCTTTTCTTCAGGGCTTGAAAGGCACAGATTTCTTTGAAGTGGTATTTTTTTTGCTCACTGAAGTTACTCTTGTTTCCCACCTCTTCCTGTGCAACTCATTTTCAGCTTCTTTAGCATTCACAGAACCAGGTGTTGGGAAATTTCCATTTGCCTGCACTATTAATGCTGTGGTAGCAGAGTGTGACCGCTATGCCATCACACATCAAGCCAGCCAGGTTTTCCTTCGAAGGCAAGGTGAACGGTAGTTTGAGGAGCAAACTCTGCCCCAACAGCTGACCGCCTGCTCTCAGCCCAGCACCCAGAACGCATTGCTTTACGCTGGGATGGAGAGCAGAGAGCCAGAAGCTGTTCCCCAAGGAGGGGAGAGATGAGTATGTGCTTTGGTCCGTGGTGGATGAGGATAAATTTGGCAGCCAGCCGAGGAAGGAGGGAAAGGGCCAAGCTGGACTGGTGTTGCAACTGCACTGTCTTGTAGATGTACCAGGCAAGTCTGGGCTAAGCTGTCTGCTATAACACAGTGGCTGTCATGATGGCAGTTCTTGTGGGAGTGACAGTACACTGAACTGTACACAGTGGATGAAGAATGATATGTTAAGTTGGTGTGGAATGTGGAATAGAATGGCAGGGAGGGTGGAACTAGATGATCTTTAAGGTCCCTTCCAACCCAAACCATTGTGTGATTCTATGGTAAGGTTCCCAAAAAAATCCTATAGTTTTGTACTAATATATTCTACAGCTTTCTACTAATATATGAGGTGAATGACAGCTTCCATATCTAATCTTTTGTTCTATCTAGGTATTCTCAGCTTGTTCAAAAGAGTAATGGAGAAAATCAGAGATGTATATAAAGCACATAGTATTCAGATGTCTATGTAACAGTATTTGAATATCTTGGACCTTCCTGGGGAAACCAAGGAAAGAAGTTTATGATAAGTATGTATCAGATCAGAAATAGTAAATTAATTCTCACTTGTATAACACTTGCTGAGAAGCTGAGATTGAATTGTTCAGTCTACATAACCTGTGTGACTCTCAAAAAAGTTCACAAAATTTTCTTAAATTTTAGAAAAGCTTATTTCAATGGAAACCAGACAAAAAGGAGTACATCACATACAACAAATAACTGTGGTCTTGCCTCAGTGGGTATAGTGGCATATCTATGTGTTAATTCACAGAAGAACACTCACTTAAAATCAGTATGACTGATCAGAACTGTAATTGGATGGTTTTGTTCTTAATTTCTAAATTAATAGTACAATGTCATTTTTTCTGCTCTTCTGTTAGGGGTTGGAAAACAGTACAGAGAAAAGAAAATTAATGTACAAGGAGGTGGGAGAGGTAAGTCCATCTTATGTGTGTATATGTATGTTAAACTCAGTGTCTTATTTAAAAATGAAAATTAAAAAAAAATCTTTTTTGTTATGTAGTAAGTAGAAATTTGTCTGGTTTTAAAGATCTGTTTAGTAAAAGATTCTGACTTAATTGGAGCAAGGAGTGTCCAAAGTCTTCTTTCGTCTGTTGAAGGATAACTAATCTGTAATACACTCCCCTCAAAGGAGGAGATTTATATTTCCTAGTAATAGCGGAATGTCTGGACCACAGAATGAGTCTTACAAGCCCTATTTTGAAGAAACCACTGCCAGTACTGGATTGTCACAGTACTGTTTCCTTTTTCTTCTGTTTTTCATGCATTATTTGGAAGGGAGGATCACACAGCACAGGGAACAGTGGTGTGCCATAACCACCACTGAAATAACTAGTCTGTGAAACTGTGAGCAGAAGGAAATGGAAGGTATTCAGGTTGGAATTACTGAGGATTTGCCCTCCAAAGGCCGCATAAATGTTGGTTTTCATTTTAGTCATACTGGGTTTCCAGTTTCTGCTGTGATCTTGTATCGCAATTAAATGGATACTCATTGGATGCTGCTGGTCACTGGTTCTGCTTGAATGTTAACCAAACATAGCCAGTTAAGTACCTGTTATTACTTGTTCTTTTTATGTGCCAAAAACATAGCTTGATCTGCTAAGAGTCCATAAATATAAATATCAAATTTTAAGGCTTTTACTCTGAAGGTCAGAGCTTTCAGACAGTAAAACAAATTTTCTTTTGAATCTTGGTCATCCAGTTTCAAATTTAAGTGTGAGGAACTTTTCCGGGGAAGAGCTAAGTTTCATTATTAAAAGTAACAAAGATTTCCTCTGTCAATCAAATTCAGCATACTAGAAATCAATGAAAAACAAGAAATATAACAGTGTCAAACTGCCACTGGTGTTAAGCACTAATTGGCCTAATTTCTAAGTTATGACTTTTATCGTAACTTGGCTATGTCTGTCAGGTTGGGCTGAAAGAATACTAAACGTGGCATGAATATGAAATCTCTGCTGGGAAATTATTTGGTTTTTTATTATTTTTTAACTGTTAAATTTACAGTAGTAAAACAGTAAAGAGTAGAAGTTCATATTCCATAATGGCATTCTCTCTTTCAAAAAAGATCCATATTGAAGTTTTCAAAGTCTATTAACATCTGCCAATAATTTGGACTCTAAATATGTATTGACCATAGTGTAATAAAACAAATCAATGAGCAACGAAAGTAAAGTGTTATAAATCTCTCCACGTGGTGACTATACTTACTAGGATATTTACATACGAATAGGTCTATCTGTATGCAAAAACATACCTTGAGCTGCACAAATTATTCACAAGTGCATTTTATGAATTGAACCTCATTACCCAAAATGATACTGATCCAAAGACATCTTACACTGTATTTTGCTCTTACACTCTTTTACTTTGAATTTTTATATTTAACAACCATTGCACATTTGCACAGTTTAAATGTGATTTACTTTTAATGTTGTTTTACTTCAGCCTTTCCCAGGCACAGCGAAATTCTACTTCAATGGTTTTTCTGTGTTTTTGCATACGTGGCAGATTCAGATCTAGAGGCATGAACCCTTCTATAACAGATATATTTTGTTGCTAGTTTTCCTGCTGGTAAAGAACATTTGCGTTCCAAGGGCTCCCTTGTTACACTTAAGCATTGGTAGCACCTCAGATCAGTATAGATATATTTTGGAACTATGTGCGGTGTGCTACTCTTACATGATGGGGAAGGAGTTTCAGTCCTGGATGTCTTTCTTTTCATGAATTTGAGCTGGAGCATTCTCCATATTCAAACACAGGGTCTTTTATTCTCCTTTTGTAGTTTAATTACAGTCTTCTCCCAAATATCTAATTTCATTGAAATTGTTAGTAATTCTATCTTGACATATGCAGATATATTGGGGAAAATACACTGAATGTCTGGACTTGTTAGTGAATTGGAATACTGATGTCAAATTCATCTTTTGAAAAGTGTGAATTGTGAGTTTAAAGTGTAAAAAGGATGATTTAAACTGTCTGGTTAATTCAAGTCCCTTGAACCAGTTCCAGTCATCTTGTCATTTTTAAAATCTTTGCTAAGATTAAAAGGTTTTCATTAAGAAATGCACTGGGCAAATTTTGCTTAAACTGTCAATAATAGCAGCTGCTTTTCCTTTATGAATTGTCTGTAAAGTAAGACGTTTCGGAGCTTTCACCAGAGAAGAAAACAGATTACTTGCTATAGTGGCAAGTTTTCCATTTCACTGTGTAGCGCCACTTCGGAGTCATCCTGTTGTCTCCCAGAAACACATTTGCACAATTGTTTAAGTGCAACATAATAGGACAGGGACTTCAGTATTCCTGTTTTGTCTGAGTGCGATGTAGCAGACGAAATAAGAGTGTACTGGGTGACTAGATGGCTCTCTGTGGAGACAAAAAGTAATCTCTGGACCAGTTATGGATTATAGGCCATGAACTACTGAACAAAGGATGTGTTTGAGCTGTTCATTTCAGCTAAGATTTAAGATTTCTATCAAACTGTTTCAGCTAACTGTTCGCTGCCTAATATTTGTGGTCGCTGACCAGATGACTGAAGAAGGGAAATCGGAGGTTTGAGAAAGCCCTAATGAACATTCCTAGGCGTGAGCCTTTGTACAAGTACTCATGAGACTTCTTGTTTTCTGCAAGCATTTTGGCTCAAAAAATACTCACATGTTTTCTGAAAATAAATACAAAAGGTCATAAATACCAGTGAGGTGAATTCATGGTTCTTAGTGTAATACATATCTCTGAGTACTTAGTTTGCAGTATTCACCCATGTCTGAAGAGTAACAAGGGAGCCCTTGGAACGCAAATGTTCTTTACCAGCAGGAAAACTAGCAACAAAATATATCTGTTATAGAAGGGTTCATGCCTCTAGATCTGAATCTGCCACGTATGCAAAAACACAGAAAAACCATTGAAGTAGAATTTCGCTGTGCCTGGGAAAGGCTGAAGTAAAACAACATTAAAAGTAAATCACATTTAAACTGTGCAAAAAACCGCTGTATACACTGCTAAATGCTACTGAGGGACTGGATGTGTTACAGCTGCAGCTGTTGATTTGTGATATAAGGCCATGCAAATGTTCTTCTAGGGACAAATACACTATAGAACCGAAACATAACTAATCTTTAAGAAGTATGATATAGCAAAGCTATCATTTGTCTCAGGTAGAAGCCTCAACTCTGCAAGGAAAATCATTAGAGAGGGATTCTTCATCTAACTTTGCTGATGTATGTGATCTTAGAAAATTATCTTCAGAAATGTTAGAATTGTTTAGAAATAGAAAATGTTGCTGTTGACAAGTTCCTATGTATATTTTAAATGATTCAGCAGAGCGCTGCCAGCAGAACAGGCAAATAGGGGCTCTGGGGACTTCCTGGACCTCATTGGCTGAACACTGAACACCCAGTTTTTCTCCAGTCTGCCAGATGCTTTGTACAGACTGCTAAGCTGCTTCTAGAAATGAAATTAAATGGGAATTGTAGCAACCCTTTACTTTTCCTGATCAACTTACATTTCATAAGAGGCTGTTAATACGCTTATGTATCATAATTTAAGCAATCCTGTCTATAAATGAGTCTTTTTTTCTCTCTTTTTAAAAAAGAAATTAAAATGTAGTAATTATTCAAAAGAACTGACTTGGTTTACAGAGGTGCGGAATGCCTGTATCTCTTGGATCCTTAACAAATTAAAAGTTCGTAAGATTCTTCATAAATGCTTTTTTATGAGAGCGGAGCAATTTAAAATTTTAGAAAATATTTGTCATAATGTACAAAACTGGGAATTCCATAGCATTGTGGAAGGCTAAGGATGTTATGCACAGAAATTATTATTCTTAGAAAAAGTCAGTTGTTGAATTTTTCAGAAGCTGACATAATATGGCATTCTTTCAGCTGCAGTCATATACTGGCCATGGATGGATTTTCTGAATCTCTCCTTAAAATTTACACTGAGCTGAAAAAAGTTAAAATTATAAGTATCAGAGTGACATGGAGAAAATGATTTACACCTTGTATTCTGATAAGAGCAAAATAACCGTTTCCCTTTAACATTCTTACCATTTTTTCTTACTGTACTTATGGCCCGCGACATTCTTATTTGAATACCCTTTTAACACTACTTAGTATGTCCTTCAACACATGCACTATTGATATCAAAAGTTCATTGTTTTAGAAACATTTTATTAAGATTCATAGCCTTTGAACTTTGTATTGTTATCTGCTAAAACAAAATGACAATCAAATAATTCTCCCCCCCCCCGCCTTTTTTTTCTGTCCTTCCCCTTTTTTCAACTTCCTTGCTTTTCATTATTACCGTTACTGTGAAATTACTTTATCACAGTGGAACATAAACAAGAGATTAGGTATCTCATCTGGATTAGCTTCACAACCTCTCTCCTTTTCACCCCCAAAAGCTCAATGACCTGCTAAAATACGGTATCAGCTGAGTTTTCTTTGGCCAGCTCGGTTCACTTGACTTGACACTAGCAAGATCAAACTACAGCAGACTGTCAGCATAAGGGATATCCTTTGAAAAACAGTAGTTGTTCTTCTTTAGAGTCCGACTTTTTTCCTAACTCTTTTCTCCATTGTATTTTGGATTCCCCTTCCCATCTTCATAGAAGGAAAAAAAGTCTTTGTGTATTTATGATTGACCTCACAGTGTTGCTCTGTAATACAGAAATTATATATTGAACTCTTGTGCAGAATTTACAAATCTATTTCAAAGATAACAATCAAGAAGCAGCTTTTTTCTGTATTTTAAAATTCAGATCTCAAAATTAAGTAAATCGTGCTTTTCAGCTTGCAGCATGTTTAAGTAACTGAAAGATAACTCCTGACAATTATGCTAGTTTCAAATTCTGATATTGACATTACCTTTTTCTTAACTTCATTATAGCAACGAGTAATTAATTAATTGTGAAATATTACAGTGCTAATAAAACTAGATAAAAACATGTGCATAGAAAAGCTTTTCAGAGTGGAAGACGAGACTGCTCTTTACTGGGGGAAAGCCTGTAGTTACACAACATGTATCTGTCTTTTCACATACATTCAGAAAAACAATGTTTGCATGGTTAATGATTACATTTGCCGTGATAATGACAAGCACAGTAAAGTTCTGTCCCTGTGTCGAGGATATTATCTTTCCCCCTTATAAACATGTGTCTAAATATTCTGTTTGGTCCTGAGGGCGTCATGAATTCTGAATGGCTTTACAGTCAACTCATTCGTTCTGCTGGTGCAACTGCAATGATATCAAAGGGGTTTAGGGAAGAGCTTAGTTTGTGGAAGCTGACTGTCAGGAAGGTTTGCAAACCTCTTCCACAAAGCTCAAGAGGAATTTTATTATGACCCAGTAATTTTTTTTTTTTTTTTCCCAATTAATCTGGAAATGGAACTGTGTTGTTACGGGCCGTGGGACTGTATGGTGGTAAGATATGAGACTTGTTGAAACAGAGATAGCACTACTGTTCAGAAATTCAGGGTTAGAAGAGTCAAAATTAGAAATGGAGGTTAAATGCCTTTTGCTGGTTTAGGCAATTCACATAGATTTCATAGAGCTGCATAGATTGGGTGGGAATCCAACGGAATTAGTAAAAATTGAATATTTTTATTTGAGCTTTCCTGGATGAAAACAGAAAACCATTTCTATTTAGCATTATTTTCATTGTTATTCTGCAAGGTATATTAACTTTTTCTGTATGCTTCGCAAGTCTATAGGAGAATGAGTTGGATACAAAAGGAAGACCTATAAATAAACATATAGCCTGACAAGGTCAGCAGGGTGTCAGAGAATATGTTGACCCACTAATAAGTGAAGGGTAGGAATTTTATAGCTGTGATGTCTATGAAATCTCTTCAGTGAACTGTGCATGACACTATCATGTAACAGTTATAAAATATTCAAGTTTTAGCCTTTGGACACATTATAAGTTACTGAAAATTAGCTTAAAAACAGCAGTTATTTTAGATTAGTAGATAGCAAGATAGCGGGAAACAATATTGCTATAAAAGAAATTTTAATCATAGAAACATAATACAAAAAGCTGTAATATATAAATACAGGAAAATATGTCTATACTAGCTGAATTTATATGTCATATGTCTATGCAATTCCAAAGGCAATGTTATATGATCCCATTTTTTGCTCATAGGAGACTTTTTTTTTTGTTTATAATGACATTTCCAGCAGATATGATCAGCCCTTAAGTATGAGGCTTGGTGATAGTGGGTATAAACATTAGATACTACGGCATATAAAATTTCAGTGAGTTGCAACCAGTGAACAGGTTCCTACTTCCGAATGCTTTCTGTAACACTGTTGTAACAGGGTTACTTCCTGACAACTCTATATACAGGTGAAGAAGAAAAAAACTGGGCAAAAGCTAACAGTTATCCAGCCTGTCAACAAACCAATTAACGAAGGCTCCTTCCTCCTGAAGCCACAGCATCAGCAGGCAGGCAGCAGTGGTTGTCTTGAAAACGCCTTGGGCTCAGCCCCTTGTTCTGGCTCCTGATCCTTCAACCATAGCCCCGCTCTTAGGGTGCATTATTTCTATCCAGCTCCTGCTGTGGACCACCTAGTATCGCACCTAACTCTTGAGTTACCTGGAATCCAGTCCATGCTTAGCCGCTAGGTCTACCTGCCTATGGGCTGCTGTAAAAAGCCCTGTCCTCTCAGTAAATGCCAAAACCAGTCTTGAACTCACTCTGCGGTGGCTCCCTCTCACAATAGAAGAAACTTTTACACAGGAAATTGATGTGTGATGGGAGCCACACAGACCATCTTTGCATTTATTTTTCTTAAATAAAACAAACCCAAAAAAAAAATTGCTCTGTTCTTTTTTTTCATCAAAGTTGGTGCACAGCCTGACCACAGAAAGGAGCTGGAACCAGACGTTCCACTTTGCTCAGCATAAAGGGTCCCAACGTTGCCCAGGCAGATGGAATATGTGCTTCTCTGCACAAAATGT
>NW_009661371.1:6747304-6754917 GCF_000708025.1 Charadrius vociferus
CATTTTCATATTAAATTTGTTGCCAAAACTTGTATTAGAGATGTTTGTTTTCCTTCATGCAGACTCCAGACACATCTTTCTCTTTTTGAGATAACTAATACTGGGTGTGAACTGCTAATGTATAATGATGAGTTGCATTTTGCTAGTCATATCATTATAGCTAATCCAATAAACACCGAAGTGGCTTCATTTGGCTACAGCATACTGCATACACAGAAAACAACGCTTTAAGGGAACAATATATTTTGAAGGGATTCTGTCTATTTAGTGTCTCCTCTGAAGAGGCAGCCTGCCGAACCAGCAGTTGTTAACATGACATACCTCTTAGTTTTAACTTATTTTTTTAATTTTAACCTCTGTAAACTTATTGCAAAGTGCAGATAAGCATGCTTACTTGCGTACAACTTTCACAACTATACAGAGGTACTGGCAACAGGGATAGAAAAGCTCTCTCTAGTAGGTTACTGCTGCTTAATCTGATCTTGGAAAAGAAGCTACTGCTTTAAGAGTGTTAAACCACCTTTCTTTAAGAGGAGAGGAAAAATCCTGTTATGAGTCACCAGCTATGGGGTGATAGTCACATATGCCTTTCAGCCAGACAAGAGCTGAAGAAGGTAATACATTAATTTTTAACATGTTCAGCTTGGAAACTTCACTCTTAAGCCAAAAAGAGAGTCATCCAATTCATTCTTGTTGCCCATACTACAGAATGAAGCCCTGGCATAAGGTGGCCAGCAGTTGCATCCTAGAACAACCCAAATAAAGTCGTATTTTGGAGTCTTTGTGAAGCAAGATAGTAGTTCAGATTTTGGGAGAAAATTTGCACTAAATTGCTCTCAGCAAGCAAAAACTAAAGCTTACACCATAGATAATTGCAAAAATATAGGTAAATTTCACTTACTTTTGATAAACTCTTAGATTTGGCCCAAGATCTGAGCATTTCAAGAAGTTTTTGATTACAGATAATGCAGACAAGTGGTGATCAGATACTCAAGATGTTTTCCAAAGTGATAATGCAGCCCATAAGCCACATATGTTTTGAGATGACAGCATCTATGGAAAAGTGATCCTTTTTTACAGAAATAAAAGGAATGAAATCTTATTCACTACTGGGGAGAAATATGGGCAATGAAAAAATTAACAGAGGCACACATTTGGTTAGGGGGATTGATCTAACAGGAGTTCTCTAATACCCAGAGCTGGAGCTACCCATGAGAATAACTTTGCAAAATACAGTCTCTGTTGTGGACGTGTGATATTCTGTTCTCTATTAAAACTTGAATGGAGCTAAGATTTCACCCTCGCTTGACAGGAAGAGATACTAGAATGAGAAAAAAAAATATTACTACACCTTAAAAACCCCAGACATTCTCAGATACTCAGAGAATAAGCACACTATTATACATGAAAACAAAATATGGCAGAGAAAAGAAATCAACTATTTGCTTCATCTCTGATTTCTGTGGAACTGAGCCTTTAAAATAGGCTTCCTCACTAGGCTGAGCTATCTACTGGTGGTACCCACAGGTGATAAAATTATATCCTTCTCCCTTTTTCAGCCAAGTCTGTTATGGTTACAGAAAACAATGCTGAAGACACAATTTCCAAAAATATAATTTGATCACAAAGGAAGACGGTTTCATTTGTTCCATTCAGCCACTGCTATCTTGATACATTTTATTTATTCCCTACTAAATGAATGGAACTAAACCAGACATACAAAAGGAGTAGCTTCCTGGATGACAGTTATCCCAGGCTCTGACGAAGCTTCTTATTTTCCAAAAATACCTCATAGATGAGCAGATTCTGAGGCTCTTAGATTAATAGTATGTATCTAATAAGGGCTGATTTTACTGAATTCATGACACACTGGTAGTGTAAGTTGATAAAGGGCAGGAAGGGAATCCCATTTGAAGCAAAAGTACTTTTAATAAACACTGGAAAGTCTAGAAATGTACTTATTGAACTTGAAATAGTCAAAATGATGTAGGGATGTTTGGTATGTTACTGATTTAATGCAGTTTCTTATTTTCAAATTCTCAAATTGAATATGCAAATGGTGATATACCTGTACAATCTGCAGATAAGAAAGTGAAATGTTTCTGATGCAGAGTACCTCTTAAAATTACTATAAGGCTTTTACTCATACAGTAGTAAGCATAGGATCACAATTTGTACAGCAATGTAACATTAGGTTTAATTATATTCTAGATGCTTTTGCATACAGGGTACTAGTATCTCCTAGTTCTGTGTACTTGTATAATGACTTTTTTAAACTATAAAATAAAAATAAGCCTTAATTTCATTTGTTGCTGTTCTTTACTATACCCATATGTAAAAGGGAAGACATATTTCTTGTTATAATAGTCTCCATTTCTTACAGCAATGTTGATGTTCCAAAGCCTCTATTGCAGATAGAGTCAGCTGGTCACTGGGTACTGGAGACCCTTCTGTCTCATCCATTTTTCCCTTGAGCATAGCACCGTGTCAGCCGTGCGACTGGTTAAAACTGGTTGCTTGAGCTGAATGCACTTTCTTTTTCTTCCTTATTATTCTTGAATATGTTTCTGAGCAAAAAAAATTTCAGTTATCAGCAAAATTGTTGTACTCACGCCATAGGACCAGACCTAATCCCGAAGTAGTTCATTTACTTATTCTGCCTTTAAGAAGCCACTGGGGATAACAATGGATTGTAAAAAGCCAATTTCCTGCTGTTGTCTGCTTGACTCTGGTCTCTAACGTTAGGCTCTACCTCCACAGGCCTTAGTGCAGCCCCTCGCTAGGCACGGCTTTATGTTACAGAGGGCTTTATGTTATGGACCTGTAAGAATGTTTATAGGTGTATTTACAGAACAGGCTTTTGGGTGAAATCTTTGCTGCATTTAGAAAAGAAGGAAAGGGTAAGCAGGGTTCAATGACCATATATTATTTGTGGACGGTTTCCTTGACTGGGTACATTTCTGATGGTCAGGAAAAAGCCAACGAGGACCAATATGTAGCTGTGAGAGAGCTGAAGAGTCACTCTTGCCTTCAGTTCTGCCCCACTTTCTAATCTGACCTTTTCCTCTGTGTTACAGAATCTCTATAATTAGAGCCAATTTCTTAATGTTTAAGACAAGTGGGAAAATGATATTCAGAGGAAGAAGCAAGCATGTCTTGAGGCTCTTCTCTGCTGGAAGAAAGAAAAGACAGAATTGGGATTCAGAAATGTCAAACAAGATCTGTGCATACAGGGCTAAAAATGAAGAAATAGTATAAAATGTTGGTTCGGGATTTTAAAGAGCTGCCTGGCTGTTCTCAGGGTGAACATGCATGCATGCTTTGAAAGCAAGGGTTTGCTACCTGTGAAATATTTTCTTTTTAGTTCAATATGACTCCACCTAATGGGTCTACAAGATATACCTCCATGCATTGCCATTTTGAAATTACAAAAGGGGAAATAATCTTGCCAATATGTTTTCCACCCCTAAGCGTTAGCGCCCCAGCTGAAAGCACGGCCGGTCTCATTGTGGTCAGCCTTGTGGCCACCCTTCTTTCTCTTTCTTCTCCGTTTCCTTTCTATTGTGGAAGAACACAATAGAAGCTTCACAAAGAGGAAAGTACTTGTAGTATTTAGGGTGGACCAAACACTAATTCAAGACCAAAGAGGGCATTCATACAAATAGCAAGGTATAAAAATTATGCTCTTAACTAAAAATATCTTTGCTTGCCCTAGACTATTGCCCATATAGCAATAGTCTATGCTAATTCTTTTTCCCAAGTTAAATTATTCATTATAAACTATCACAGACATTCTAAAAAATATTTGAAAAAGTAACAATGTAGCAGGCTGCTGTTTATACCATCTCCTGTTTTACCTTTCTCTCCCCTTTTTTTTCACTCTAATCACAGGTTGCACCCAGACACCAAACAGTAGAAAACATTTGCCCAGAAGCAACAATGGAAGATATGGGCTGAAAGCCTCATTTTCTCAGCAGCTTTGCTAACTGTTTTTCTGATGCCTTTGCTCAGTCTGACCAAGGTGTTTAGGTTATGTGGAAACACTACAGTTTGCTAGAGGTAGATGACTGCAACAGCTGGCTAAGATATTTTGCTAAACTGCTTACTATTTTCAAGGTATTTAATTTAAAATTATTTGGGGCATCTCTGTGCTGCAGTGCAGAAAACACCAGGGACAAAATCATATTAATAATCTCTAGAATTATTTTGCTGATGCTAAGGCATGCATGAGCATGGAACACTTTGATAAAGGGGTCTTCCACAAACCTCTTCTGAGACAAGCTTTGGGTTTTGGTACTAAGATGACTTGCTCAGACTTTTTTTCCTTATGTAAGTGTGTGCGTTAGCCTCTAATGAAGTGTGAAATCTCACTGACTGTATGAGAAAATCATGAGGAATCCATCATATGTAATAAAGACAGGGCTCCTGGCTGCAAGAATATATCAGTACAACGGCAATATAGGAAGAAGACGCAGATGTGATTTGGTGTGGAGTCAGGGTAGCTGCAGGGGACTCAGATATTTAGGTCATGAGAGGAACAAGAATTTTGCTGTAGGTAAACAGGACCTTAATCTCTTCCCAGCTAATGGCAGAGTTACTTTGATGCACAGGCAATGATTATATGGGGAAATTATACATTACAATCTTCTTACCTACTCGTGTACACTCCCACAAGTTTTGTTCATTTGTTTGTAAACAGCTGAATGGTCCCATTGTAGGTGCCACTATGGGAAAGAACATGTGTGAGTTAATTAGAACAAGCTTTGTAAGCCCCAGTTCCTATTGCTGTTGCTGCTGTGATCCAAACAGCAAAAATACTGGTTTTAGAAGTATTAGTGAGTCAATATTTCAATTTAATTTAATGAGATCCTCTTTTTTTAAAAAAAAAAAAATATTTTGTCTTTCTCTTTCTTTTTCCTGTAAAGAAAGTGTGTGTCTTTGTGGCTCCCTGTGAGTTCTAACAAGGATCCTAGGAAAAACTAAGATTGTGATAAATAAATATCCATTTAGAGAGAACTGTAGGGAGCCCAACAACACATATCATCCAGCACCCCAACGGCCATCAGATTGCTACTACCATCGGTGATTCTCACTCCCTAATACTTCAAAACGTTTTCAACAATTTTTTTCCTTTTGTTTAAAAATCACCCTAAACTTAATTTTGTTGTCTTTAAAAACCTCTAAAAATTAAAAAGGAATTTTAATAGGACCTCGAAACACACAATAATATCCAAAACAGTGTCAATTTTTAAGATTGTTGCATTCAAATAAAAGCTGAAACATTCAGGAACTGAAGCATTAACCGGTTTAAGATCACTTAGTTGAAAAGAAAAAGGATTCTACTTCAGGGTAACAGCTGGTTTTGCTCTGATGGCTACATATTTTTCATAGCTTGGGGAAAAGATTTTATTGTTTTTTGCTGTAAGACTTTTGTAGGTGGGCAGCTGACAATTTAATAGAGCAAAAGGAGGACTGGTGCAGTGTCAGAACTGAGCTGTACTCATCTGCTAATCCACAATGAGCTCATTTTAGAGCACAGGCCAAAGCAATGCCAAAGCAATTTTATAATTTAACAACAAATGTGGAAAGAAGATGTGAAATAGATAGAAAATGAACCCTGAAATAATATAAAATAAATGCTGAAAATTAACTGTCTTAATTAAAGACGGAGAATAAAATGTGCCTGAGATTTGCCAAAATGTACAGCTGGCCGAGCACTAAAATGAAAACAGTTTCTTTAAAATCTAAGGTTTAATATATGGCATAAGTCATTGTATAAATTAGTTTGTAAAAGTCAAAGTTAAACTTGCAGTTCAAATTTAAACAGCATTTGTTTGGTGGATCTAGATATAGTGAGAGGGGTCAAGAGACCTTTTTCTCGATGTGAGTGCATTATCAGGCAAACCTATATTGCCCCATGCTGTGATAGGAAAGCAGATAAGGTCTTTGCCATCTGTTCTGAAGGTCCTGAGTTTAATTCTCCATGGGAGTTAGTACATGGTGCTGGTAGGAGGGGAGGAATTCATTTGGGAAACTGTTTATCTTTCCTTTGGAGAAAAAACATTTTTTACACGATATTATTTTAATCAGAAGAGATTTGAACTAATTTCTCTGCTTCCCTGAGGTTTCCCAGTGAATTGTAAACTAGTGATTCTTGTAAGAAATAAATGATTATAGGAGAGAATGATATTTATTAAAAGTGCACTTCTATTTTATTGGGGCTTAAAATCAATGTGCAAATATCTTGTTTATACTGTATTCATGTTCACAAATTATACATATGTACTACTTTATAGAACTTAATGGTGTCAAGATGATTAAGCTCCATTCACACAAAAATAATAATGTTCTGATGTCTGAAAGAGAAAGAGCAAACTGGTGATATACAGCAACTGTGATATTTTTAATTTTTTTTTTTCTTGCTTGTTTAACTTTTTCCCCAAGTAGCAAACAATTTTTCAACCCGTTGGTCAGCAGAAGAGCTCTTTACTCCTGGTACTTTTCTTCTAAATAACAAACAAATGTAGGACATGATACTCATCAAGTCTTTTCTTTCTTATCTTTCCCTTCCAAAGATATTTTAAACAGATGGCCATAGGCGTCAGTCATTTAGTAGGGCTACCACCTGCTGAGTTCTTCAAGTGGGTCATGTGAGGGTTCAGTTAAAGCTACACCAAAGACCCTGTTTTGTTATTATATTTCTACCTTTATCATGGTGTGCACAGGCACATCTTTATGAAATACATGTATGTGATAAAGGTTTTGCACCCAGGTGCAAGGGCTTGGCACTGGCTGGATGGTTTAGAGGCTTTTTTATAACAACATTCTACTTTTTCAGCCAAAGTTAACATAGTCTGAAAGCCTCATTAATATAAAGTGAGCTGAATTTGCGACAACTGGTTCTCCCTCAGGCTCTTGAGTTTCATGACTTTTGCCTATGGGATTGATTATGGGGGGAAGTGATAATGATGCACGAGCTGGTAAGCGTTTCTATCTTGTGTATTGATCTTCTCTGACAAGACACCTTCAGAAGAGAGGCAGGAAAGCAATGTGGATGCGTTCTTGGAAGAACAGGAGGCGCAGTTGCAAAGTCCTCCAAGTCCAGAGTTACACGGCTGTTCCATTCAAGCTGGGAACACGGAGATCAAAGGAGCTCTGCACTGTTAAATGGGGTGTCTGGAGAGAGGGAAGGAGACAGTGAGGACAGAGGGATGCAAGCAGGAATTATGTTTCTGCTGTTCTTGCTGACAGCGACAGATGTGAGACATGGACTTAGATCCCAGGGGTGCAATGTGAAGCAATCGGAGTGTTCCCCCAGCTTCTGGGGAACAGTAAACCACAGGGAATAATAGACAGTGAATTGGTGTTGGGCTGTTTTAAAGTTCTCTTTTCTTGTAGATACTTCTAAATGGGTGATGCTTTGATCCAAGGAGGCTGCCAGGTGCCAGTGACAAAGCTCCTACAGGGACCAGGGACTAACCTTAAGCCACTGCTGCTGGGATAATTGTCACTGGAAGCAGCAGTCTGCAGGTACAGCTTCACTTTTGGGTGAATGGACTGAGCAATTGCACCCCGAGAGAAGTGACAGCTCCAATTATGAGGTACATTGTAGG